>NC_132934.1:41487545-41790575 GCF_034638445.1 Ciconia boyciana | reverse complement strand
GGAAGACGACAGCACTGCAGGACCAGGACCTTACATGCCTGAGCTTCCTGGAAACATCCTGGAGTCATGGGCTCTCCACCCGCTCCTTTACTTCTGGGTATGTGAACCTCCAATGTCTCACAATTTTACAGGCTTTGCACTTGTGCGAACTCAACTTGAGAGGCAGCATAGTCCATTTACTTTGCACAGTTGTAAATGGCTTCCCAAATATTGTCAAATTCCCAAATGCTGACAAATAATTCAGCACTTGAGAATGAAGGAATTCTTACATGCAGCTGTTGGATTAATTTTTCACACATAGACACACACGTGCACACACGATGGAAATTATTTAGGAGCCAAGGTAGCGCATGCTCAGGTAACAGGAATTCAAGCATAGTATTTTCAATTCTCTTTTTCAGAATTTTAGCAGTCTTAGTCCCACGGATTTCTTACAAAAGACTTGTTAGGCACCTCAATTTCTAAGTCACCTTTGTAAATGGGATATGAGTGATTTTGAAGACTTTATACGTTATCAGTATCTTCTGGACAATGTGAATACAAGCATATTGTAAAAATATAAAGGGATAACAATATTTTGTTGCCATTCTAACTCTTCAACATGCTGTGTTTTAAAGTTAGAGGAAATAGCATTATAGTATCATTTAATCACCCTCAGCTACTTCATATTACTCTCAAACATCAACACCTTTTATAATAAATTCAATGGAAAATACCATTGAGATATCACCTTATTAAATTAATGTTTTGTAAAAACTATTTTAATTTTAAATAAAATTAAATAATAAATTATAATTGTAGAAGAAAGATGCCTTGGGACAGAGTATACTTGAACTATAATTCCGCAATAAAGCTTGTATTTGAAAAATGTACCAGTGTGGCAAGCTTAAATCAGAAGCCTAATTTTGCATTCGATCATGTCACTGTTTCACTGAACATTAAGGGGCAAGGTGTTAGACTAATTCCACCCTCTCAAAGTCTCTCTTAAGAGGTTTTAATCTAGAATTACAAAACAAAGTTATTTTCAATATACATCACATATGTACAGCTTGTATGAACTACATCATTCCACTGCATTGAATTTTTTGGCAATTGACAGAAACTCAACTGGATGTCCCTTTCAGAAAAATGCAACCGCTACAATCCTTTTGGTGGCTCTGACTTGTGTTTGGAGATCAAACTGAATGCAGATAACATAAAGTCAGTGTTGGGCAAAGAGACAGACTCTCTGTTATTTTCTCATTAAAAAAAGGACAATAACAGGTTTTTGATGAGGCCTTGCTGATTGTTAGGAACTCAGATAACACAGTGATGCATTCCAAGCAAGTGAGATAAATACAATTCAATTTTTAGGTGAAGTTAAGCTATTTAAAATTAAAACACACAAAAAATTTTGGCATGTGGCATAGTTTTCTAAATTTTGTCCATTTGTCTACACTGCTTAACCTTGTCCATGTCTAAAATCACAGGTGTTAGCTAGGTTGTCAGATGAACGTACTTGCTAAGGCAGGACGTAACTTCTGCATATGTGTTTGTAGCAATATAGATTTTGACAGATTTATGCCTAAACTCTGTATAAATCTCTGGAGGAACCTGAAAAATGATTAGCTATCCAGAGCATAACTAATTGCACTGTGCTGCATACTAGTAATGGGTCTGCCATCCACTTTCTGTGTAAAAGTCCAGTTCCTGGAATAATCATACAAGAAGCAGAGGATTCTTAATTTTTTAAACTCCTCAGCACACTTTTGAAGCTTTCTGGAAATTGCTTTTAAAAAGTATGCTCCTGCAATATAAACTTCCAAAACCAATTCCTGTTCAAACCTATTTTCGCAGCTAAACAACTTCTAAAATCCCACTATACTATAAAGTATTATCCAAAACAGCATGAATAACTTTTTGAATCTTTAGGAAAGTTGCACAGTCTCTGAGTTTCCTTGACTCTTCTTTTGATGCCGTGAAACCAACCTATAGTAAGTTTGTACCTGTACTCATCAGGCACTAGGATTTAGTAGCTTAAATACAGCATCTCAAATATACCATTTCAAATATTCCATGGTACACTAGATGGCTCCTCACAAGTCCAGAATGGAACAAATCTCCAATACTTTTTCTGCCAACCCCATGGGAGTGGCCTGGCGTGGGGCGTCTGAAGTTCTTGGACACCTGCCTTTAAGAACTTGAACCTCATCCGAGTTGTGGTCCCTTCTAATCTGTCAGTACCAGACGAGCTGCTGTGAAATCTTTCAGACCCTCAGGCTGTCTGTAAAGAACTAAAGAAATTTCTCATTCATTGAATTAATATCAAAATCTTTATCAAAAAGGATTTTAAAATGTTGACTAGGATTCTGAGTAGGACCATGTAGCACTTGTTCAAAGAGAAAGAGAAGTAGGTATAAGTAACAACCCTGTCTCCTTCCTGTTCATCTATTTTTAATTCAAAATGTTGCTCCTCTATTACTTGAAACTCACCTGAAACACAGAGTGGAAGGAAAGGGAATGACACTATATTAGCATCCTTTTGAAAATGGAAATGTTTCAAAAAGGGCTTGGTGGTATTTTTCCACAGTTGAAATAATGTTCTTGAAAAGATTTTTTTTCTATTAGACTTAAAATCAGCAAAATTCCTTTGGGAACTGCTGCTTTTTTATCTATCTAAAAGTAGAACTGCAGCACTTGACATATAGACAGAATTCATTATCATAAGTGGAGACACAATACAGTAATATATATATATATATATACAGATGATCACTAAGAGATAAATGTTTCTATGCATGTATGTGATAATCCATGAATAAATGCATTTATGACTCATATGTATGTATTTCATATTTAGAGATATCTCTATTTATGGATTAAAAGAGAATGGACTAGATTCAGGAACTTACATGAATACATACATATACAATATTTACATGAATTACATCAAAATAAGGAAATGAAAATAAATTTAGACTTTCTATCTTTACCTAGCATTTAATATTTTCCATTTTTCTCTGAAAAACTTCCAAGCAAGATCCCTTCCATGTGGATTTCGAGCTACGTGGATTATCACATCAATTGCATCCTGATCCAGGACAACTTCGGAGTTGAGAGACAAATTCAAAAGCCTAGTGGGAGAAACAAGGAGAAAAAATCCTGTTTAGTTTCACCAACACACAGTCTAACAACAGCACATCAGAAAACTCTCAGAAAAAAATAATCACTGCCAAATGGTTTGTTTAAGTATCCAAGTGAGTTCAGTGGTTTATTTCTATGATTCCAAAGACCAGACACATTTATGAATCAGAAAAATCTTGATGTAAAAGGACTTCGGTAAAAGCTGAGTGGAACTTTACATGTGCATCTTTATGAAATCAGTGAGATCAGACTGGTCAATACATTTAAATAAAGGATATGCTAACAAAAAAATAACAGCAATTATTATAGGATTTCAAACATTTCCAATGAACATAGGAAAATTTGGAAGTGAAAAGACATAATATGTGTCAATTTTCATATGCATTAACACAGAAACATAAGACAGTTTAAACAGACAGTAAGCCTCGAAATGCAAAGTTCTTTCATTTAGGCCAAAGCTCAAGTGATGATCCATAAATGTTGAAGTGATTATTGGTAATAGTCAGATACAGATATATAATATTTTTGTACCTGTTGAGCAAGTTTCTGTCATCACTGCAAGTTAAGGCTTCTAATAATATTTTCTTCTCAGACACTGCTGTGGTAGAATGAAATTTCATCCAAATGAACTCCCATACATCTTCATCCATCAGTGAAACTCCTGTACAGTAGACAATGTCTCTCACATTGAGTGGGATTCTACAAAAGAAATCAGTAATAGCATTGTGGTAAATAAGCAGCCTCCTGATATTGGAAACCAAGGAGGAACATCACTACATTTATGAGACTCCAAAATTAAAGTGCAACAGTAATCTTTTTTTTGAAAATTACATTTGCATCTCTTTACTGCCACCAAAATCTTCCAGGCCATCCTAATGGATTTTCTAATGGGTAACACATGCTTGCCATTCTTTTCATAATGGTGTCACATTGTCGGGAGACTATAAATTATGGTCATCCAGTTCATCAACACATAATGTGCCACATAACCTGCAGGACAGCTAACATAAGCTCTCCAAATTAGCACGGGATCTTATCACTCTGTTGCTGGGCTCTAAGCCAAATCTCCTCTTCTTGTCCTTAGTACTGATGTTTTAGAGCACGAGCTGATCAGACAGAAACTCCTCCTTGCTTGTGCTGTAAAGCGCCCCATCTTCATATAGTAACATACAAGTAAGGAAGGATGTGCTGAGACAATGCTCCTTAAAAATAGTGTTTTCAGGAGTGAAGAAAATAGAAAGATCTGTTCATTTTTTCACCATATTAATACCAGTACAAAACCAGCTATGCCATAGGATGGTTGTGAACTGTGATTACTGCTCAAGTAATATAAATTCAGACTACAGTTAAATGAAAGCTTCTTGAAGCCAAATTCAGACCTAGTATAGGATGTACATATGTACCATTTTCTCCTAAAAAGATCTCAGCTGGGCTTTCAACTTCCTACCCTGCTTATGTTTCCTATACAAGCATAGAAGCTGAAACATTTGTGAGCTAAAGGGTATTCCTGCAGGTAAAGATAGACATTTCTCAGAGGAATATGTTTCTGATCTGCAGGAAAGAACGCCCTCTTTTTGTTGGTAAAAATTATACCAAAACACAGTTCTCTGGTTACTAATAGCTGGGCTGAAACACCTCTGGAACTTCATATGCAAGACCTCTTTAGAGAATCTAGAAGTACATACAGCTGCTGTCAGTGTCTGGGCAGTAATACAGTGGGACAAAGAATGAAATTACCTCTGTAAAATTTGATATCAAATCTTACACAACACAGAAAGAAAAGGTTACATTAATACTTCAAGACTTTCACCAAAGTCTTATACCACAGACTGGGCTATCCCAGTCAAGAACAAAGAGGTTCTTTTACTCCCATCCATTCATTCTCCATAAAAAAAAACTTTCTTCCACTGAAATTTTCTATTGTTGGGCTCTGTGATGAATGCTTTTGTTAAAACACTTCAGCTGATCTCTTTGGCAATGTCCAAGTCCCTGGAAAATGAAACCAGTGTGGCTTTTCAGCATTTCAAAGTTTTGGTTCCTCTTCAGTACTTCAGAAGGAAGTAGGCAAGGTAAGAAACCATATATTGATGGCTGTGAAGGGTTACAAACTGTTGTTGCCTCTATGGGGTTAGCTGGTCCCAACAACTATGATGGTTTCTTAAGAAAAAGAATAAAAGGAATATGTAGCTAAATTAAGGTAAAACTAGGAAAAAAAGTGCACTCCTCTTCCTACTGGCTGAAGAACTTTGGGGAATTAATGTCTACTGCTTTTTTGTTATGCTTTTTCTGAGTAGTAAAAAAGTCCTGAGGTTGAGGCTTTATTCATGTTCTCTGGCGAGTGTAGTCGCCAGCTCAGAGGGTGTATCTGCAGGTTTAGATGCAGACAGTCACATGAATTTTGCTTCTGCTGAGCTGACATGGCTCAGGATAGTGCTGCTTCTTGGAGGTTTTTTAGCAGAGTCCCATGCTAACAGAGCCACAAAGGGCTGCCTGACTAGTGCTGAGGTATTTTGCATTTGATGCAGACAAACCCAGACATTTATTCAGGAGTAAACTCTCCAAAGCAAAACTGAAAGGGTAGGCAAGAGAAATGTAATCCATTTTAAAGTTGCTAGGAATAGGAAGCTTTTAACTATGCGCAGCACACACCAACAATTTTGCCTTCTAAAGGAAAATCAGAGGTGCAATGTCTTATCTCTGCCATGAACTGCTACCATCTAGCCAGTGTAGATGGGTACTACAGTGCAGATCCTGGCATGCTTCGAGATCTTCCTGTTTCTTCTCCTCCCACCACCAAATTGCTGTGTGAGAACATGCCCGTCCTGAGCCATGCCAGGCAATCAGCATTGCTATGGTTATGACCACATAGCTCAAGAAATTCCTACATGTCACTGACACATAGATGGGACCTCCAAAAAATGCAGGTTCCACAGTTCCTCCCTCTTGATGCTTCCTATTACCTTCTTAGATTTTTTCCCCCTCAATGTTCAGATGACCTAAAAAGCTTGGTACTGGAAAAAGTTACTAACTCTCCTCAGATTTACTCAGGATCAGTAGGTTTTGGCTTATGTATAGTCTATGCAACTGCTTCTGTGGTCCCTATAGAACTGCTACGCCAAGACCAAGGAAACCAGAAAATCCTTAAAGCTGACCAGATACATTAAAAGAAACAGCGTTTAAACATACATGGGCAGTAAAGAAAAAAAGAACACTTTCACCAGCCTTTCAATACTACCGAGTTTTGATTCTGAAAAACTGAGTTAATATTAGTAAAATGTGAGTTTGGTTGACATTTATAGAATTATCCATGTGTGCTAGGTGCTGAATTTCCATTTCACTGTAAAGGGATTTGTACTTCTTACTTGAAATTCTCTCAAGCCCTTGTTGTGATATTTCAAACATTAATGAATATCAAGTTTATTTTTCCCCCATTTAACCTTTCTTTCAAAAAGTGCATGCAAAGGAAACTGCATATAATTGAGCCTATTAAAGAAAATTGAGCCTACATATTTAAACATATGAAATCAAGACATACTAAAATTAATGGAGCAGATATTTAGGTCCTGCCTTTGCGTTGGCTTATATTAACTCAGAATGAGGCTTAAAGTTTTCTAAATAACTGCAACTCTCTCAAAACTTCAGGTCAGCAATCACAGTAACATAAATATGCAGCCATATACACATACACTGCATAGAACATGAAAGTGGTATTAATTACCATGGTGTCATGATTTTCTGATACACTAGGTTATTTGTCCTTAAAGCACAACTTCCTTACCAGCTTATGTGTTTTTTTGCTTTTAATTTGGGATTTAATACACTGAACAGCAGCCATAAGAGCATTTGCCAAACCAAAAGGATTAAGGGATGCTATCCTGACTGTGGGACCAAACAACCCATTGCCCCAAATCTGTCTTATCATATGATATCTGAATATGAAGAACAACTGAACCCAGTCAGGCCTTATTTCAATGAAGGAAGGACTTTATATCTTGACACACAAACACTAAATCATTTTTTTAGAATCACACATCGTTCTTTCTGAGCTTTGCTGGCAGAAATATTATCTTTGGTTTACTGCAAGAGATGCGACTCAGCCAACAGATACTCTAAGGAACTATAAGGCACCTGGAAAAGGTAATTCTTTTTTGGTTGATTGCCCCATTAATTCAGGTAGGAACTGTGTGCTGGAAGGACTGTCACTCTGTGTTTGGCTAGTACAGTCAGCAGCAGAGGTACCTAGAAGTGGATGTCTAACCCCAGAAAGGTCAGCATTTCTCACTTGTGAGGTTTGCCCTTTTGAAATTTACAGTAAAACATATCAATTCAAGGGGCTTTCCCAGTTACTCCATCTTTTACGTCCTAAGTGCCAACACTAGCAATTTTAGCAGCAGTAAAGGCAGTAACTGCAGGATCATCTGCATGCTCTGGGAAGGAAGGAGGACTTAAAACAAGTGATGGCACTGATCCCATGCCCATAGCCTAGATGTCACCATGTTTCTTGCTAAGAAAACTCTATTGCCACCAAATCGGTAATAGTGTACTTGCAGTGCTGCAGCAGATCTACTCAATATCATCCAACCAATTGCTCCAGGGAAGGTTTTAGGTCTCTAACTATAAGCTAAGTCATTAGGACAATGTGACAAAAATCAGCCCCTACAAACCAAGACATCAAAACGAATACTGGTTTTAAAAGGCTTAGCTTTAGGAACTACAGAACTTACGGCTATGAAAAGCTACAAATTACTCCTGTGAGAGGCTTGTAATCAGGACTGTAGACAGGGGAGTTCTTCTTGTGGAAATGAAAATTGTTTATGAAAATGCAAATATCCCCAAAGTCATTTCTCTTTAACTATTGCCTCAACGCAGAGCCCTCTAATTGAATTTTTTCCATTTGTGGGGATTTTTGCTTTCTCTCTCCTCCAGTCATTATGGGCCTGTATTTCATCATTATCTAAACATGTGAAATCTCCCCAGTCTGCAGATTTTTTTTATTTTATAGCTTCATGGAAAATGTTGTTCTAAATTGCGGTTCCAAGGCACTAGATCACCACGTGGAAAGTTTGCCCCCTGTATTAACTGAATCAACGGGATTAAATTGCCATTGTTTCAGTACCATTTAGGTAGTAACACTGCAGAACGTATCCCCTTCTTATATTAAACCTCATCTGGGCCTTCAAGGCTGCTCTCATTTTTAAAAAGCTAATATGATTGATGGATACTTCAGAAGAATAAAGATAAAGATTAACTTTTGAAAGCATCACTTTAAATGGCTTTTATTTGAATACTGATCCAATTTATTTAACTTTATTTTTCTTGCTTAAGAGATATGATGGTGAGAATGAAATATGTAGCTAGCAGAGCTCATGTTTAAAAATTAAACACTTTGGGAAAAAAGTTAAAAATTAAACAGTTAGAAAAAAATTAATTAAAATCGTGCTGTGCCTTTACAGGGATTTTTTTTTTTTTTCAAGAGTGAATAATAAAGCTCTACAATGAGCTAAGAATAATCTTCTAAGTTATAATTAATTGGTACATACTTGTTCCTATTTAAAGTATGTTCTAACAATTGGAGATACACTTATAAAATTGGACCATAATTATTTATCTTCTGGGCAAATTGTGTTCTAATTTTTTAAAATGTAATTGCACACAGTTTAGACAGTTCTTTGATTAAGTGACAAATTTCAATACCATTTAGGGTACTATTTGACAAAGAAAATTAATCAGAAACATTATTCTTTATTTTTGCAACTATTTAACATTTAACTTAAGCCTATTTTTCTTGATGACTATATTTGTAGTCTTGTTTAATAGGTTACAGGGCTCAGATAAGAAATAACAACGAAGTATTGGTACTTTGTTGGCAGATCTGTAATACAGATTTTATTATAAGGAACAGCACCAAAGTTTATTTTTTAAGATGGCAATCCCATAGCTTATACTCCCATTCTCTATTACAAACTCCAGGAGCCATGCTGCTGGCACCACGGTGCACACAGAGGAGGGGAGCATCCTCTGCCATAGCACACGCCCAGTCTGAAGAGAAAGGGCAGAGTATCTCCTCGAGAATTGGGGCACAGAGCTGTGATGAGCTTGACATTCAGGTGCCTGTCATGCATTGAATTCAGGGCATATTAACCAAGGATGTGGCTACTCGGGCTGTCTGTGGCAAAGCTATGCAGAGACACCAGGTCTCCTCAGTCCCAGTCCTGTGCTCCCGAGCTTCAGGTATCACATGGGTCTGACTGAGGCAGGCAGAGAATACCATCTGTATTCTCTGTATTCAGTAACCAACCCTCAAGTGATGGTTACTGCTATTGCTCCCTTCCCTTCCTACGGCAGATGTCCCATAACCGAACACGCGACTAGCACACTCAAGCTCTTCAACAGTGATTTTAATGACTGAGCAGTCAGTTAAGCACTTCTTTGTGAAACTAATCTCTGAGTAGATATGCTTTGTTTTGTCCTTTCTGAACAGTTTTTGCAACAAAAATATGGTCCTTTCTGTTCAATTGTTTTGCAGAGTTGTGGAGAGATCATTCTTGAATGAGAAAATTGGAGACGAGTCTAACTTTTAAGGATTGCAAATTAATTACTGCTAATCCATAAACACTACCTACAGGGTCATTTTATAGTGATCACACACAGAAGTCAGAAGGTAAAAATGCTACCTGAACCAGCTGCCCCATGAAGCCCAGTTTTGTCTTTCGCAAGACAAAATCCTCTCTTTTCAGACATACTCCCCAGATGGTCTTTCAGACCACTAACTCCTTGATTAACTTGTGCACTCAATAGTGTTTTCTTCCTCCTTAAACAGTTTTATTGACTTGAGTGCAAGATTCTACTCAAATGTTGTAACAACCTATTAATTAGTTAAATCACTCCAGCAACATTGGCTGACATTAGCTGGCAAAGCTCCAGTAACATTTCAAAATGCATGAATAGCTATGCCTGAATTTTTTCAGTAATTAAAACTTCTAGGGGTTCAGAACACAGAAGAAGGGATCCATTTTATTGTTTTACATTTATCAGACATTCATGTGTGAAAAAAATGAAAATAACTCTCATTTTTTCATGTTTGCTGCTAATGATTTGCAAAAATAGCTGGTAGGCATCAAACCTGTGAAAAAACCTAGTGCCTCTTCTAAGCAACTAACAAAAACAATTAACCTGTTGGCCACATTCCCACAAATACTTATGTAGGTGGTTAAACTTAAGTACATTTATAAGTTGTTGCAAGACTGTAGCACTAGTGTGCCCATGTGAAACAAAGCAACAAAATTATGTATCTCAAGTCATTAGAGAGAGAAATAAGGGCGGAGGAAAAGGAAAGAAAAAATGCTTTGTTTGGAAAAACATTTGATTTTCTATCACCTAAGCCAGACTTCATTGAAATGGTCTCAATTAATGGCTGGTAATTTGTTACTTACCACTCCCTCAGATCTATGGATAGTTTCATTTATAGACATGTTACAGTCTCCTGTACACTCCTGCAGTGCAATTTGTTTTTCTGGTGGCATTTCCATTGAGTAGTTAAAGGTCCATCCAAGTACGCACAGTGCCAATTTAGGCAGGTGGATGGACATGAATCCATTGTTCCTTGTAGAGGAAATACAAATTCTGCACAAACAAGTATGGAGATTTAGTACTCTCAAATTAGGCTTGTTGGTTGTTGCTGCCTTTGTTCAAATTACGTGATGGAAGTCATCTTACTTCATTACTTGCACCTTTCTTAAGACTGATAAAGAATTAACTAGTGTTCCTACCAGTCATAGCAACGTGACAAAAGTCTCTGAAATGGCAAATAGAGGTCACTGGAAAAGCCCATATCCACATTATTACACTTAAAAAGATTAAATGAGGTAATCGAGTACTAGGATGCAATCATACAAGATCCTGATTTCATTTTTTAGTAACCAAGTGGTTCATCTGTAATGCAAAACGACACACAGATGTGTTCTAACTTGAAACCCACAGACTGAACAGGAAAATTCACGGCATATTCTCTTCAGAGATCTCTGGCCCCCCCACAGCATCCCAAGACTTCTCAGACAACCTGGATGATTAGAGACCAGAAGAGATTCAAAATATCTGGATTTGCATTCAGGATCATCTGGAAGTCTCTACTTCTCCTCATTCACAAAGACACACAAATGCAAACTTCATTAACCCATGGGCTACAGAATGGATGCTGACTTCAGTCTAATTCAGTGCAGCAGCCTGCACTCCACTGGCAAACATCATCTATTCATCTGAGCATTGCTCTCCTTAAAAAAGAAAAAAAGAAAACCCATGCCTTCTTATCTCTTGTGTTAGAAAGTGTAGACTGAATGCACACTCAGAATTGCAAAACCAGAAAAAAAGTATTAGAAAGAAGCTAACTATTGAACATTAGCTCTACTTGTCAAATAGCATAGTGAGCTTAGCCCTGTTGATCAAAGATTAGCAGACTGTTATCAACCATAAGGCCAGCATAAGAGGTGCAAGGACAAGAGACACCAAATTTGCAGACATCAGAATGCAACCCTCACTTTACACAAGTTTGATGTGGTAGAATATTGGATTTTCCCTTTTTTTTTTTTTCAATTGATGATGTCTGCAAGGCAGTATTCCAAGTAGACAAAACTGATCAGTGCTTGTGACAGAAGAATAATAGTAAAAATAGTAAAAACTACATTAAACCTAAAATCACCCCAAAGTGATATGAAGCCCAGATCAATCAAATGCATTTACTGTAAGTTTTCTAGGGGTATTGAGGCAATTAATTAAGGTACTTTGTTTCCATTAAAAGACAGCAACCAATAAATAGCAATTATTACATTTCTCAAGAATAAAAAAGAGCAAATTCAAGTGCCTATGACTAGCTAGGGGCCTTCCAACGGGTCCAGTAACATCTTAAAGAAACATCGCCACATAATTGTGTCTGATGCAATACTATCGTCTCCCACTGCTCACTGCTGCATATTAGCAAAAGAACAGCATCACCACAGCTCTACTAACAGAACCAGAATACAAGCACTCCTTTTTCTGAAAGCAAAATCAGCTGTCTCAGTTCAAAGCAGCTCTCTCACATATTCACATGTTCATGCTATCCTGTCTAACTTTGCCTCAAGCAAGCATACATCCACAGTCCACTTTGCCAGCAGAAATGTGTACGTGGCAACCTGTAGCTGATGGATGGTAACAGTAGCTGGAAGAAAATCACGCCTGCACCCACAGAGAGGTTTGTAAACACACGCTTTTGTCTATGGATAAATTATGCTTTGAGCCATCATAGTGTGTATTCACATGTTACCCGTTGTTATGATATCTCCTGTCAGGAGTTTACAGATTGCAGCTCTCCACACATTCTTTCCTGAACCTCAGAAATACATGTTCGCTCAGTCTATCCAAGGCAAAAAGTCTGAAAATGCTAATCCTCTTAGAAACATGTTTTTCTTTCCGAATAGATATGCAGTGAAGGTTAAAGGGGTTAACAAGGCTGATCCTTAAGCTCAGGCAGGCATTGTATGGTAATTTTGTTAATTTTTTAGGCTGAACCACAATACTGTTATATCTAAGGAGTGTGAATAATGTATTTCTTCACACATGAAAGAGCTTCACAGGGATGAGCTCAGTTAAATTAAGGTAGAAGCAAACATCTTAATTTTCAGCCAACAGTAGCTTCTCTTGTACAGCATTCTGCTGTTGACTGAATCCCAGTAACCTTACATTCTCAAACTACGAGGGAAATTTCAACGTGCTTACACATTTTTTACTAGGTTTGTACTCTTCTGAACATCAACATGGAAGTTTCAACGGTTTCCATTGCTCCAATACAGGAGTAGCATATATCCCAACTTAGCAGAGTGAAAATGTTTGCCTTCATATCAACTATCAAGTCAGAAGTCAACGCAGACTTTCAAGCAAAATGTGCTGGAGCCATCAGCCATTTAAACAGAGCAAAATTACTTAAATTCATTGATTAAAAAGACAGTAAGACATACCTTGAAGTCTAACCTCCAATTTTCAGCTGAAAGAAATAATTACTTCTTTTTTAGCAATTGCAAGGATTTAAATATGACATCAATTCCTAGATCAGTAAAACCAGATGTCTCCTTATAGCCTCTTCTACATGCGAAGTTATGTGTTTGGTTTGCTCCTTGTAGAGCCAAACTTCTTTTTTAGAGTTATGTTCCTTGTTTTAGCCCTGCAGAAGTGGTAGTGAGCAATACCACCTAAAGCCCTTCGCATACTAAGTAATCCTGGTATTTCAGGTACTCAAGCCTCTCTCCCTCAGGTGAACGCTCTCATCTTTAGGCTGGAGAGCTGTATTATTTCTCTTGCTAATGAAGTAAATCCCAGTGGCTGAGCTTTGACTAGAGGAGGAAAGTGTGTTGCAGTGTCTTAATACTGTCCCAAACGCCTCACAGATAGGTCATCAGGGTGGTCTTCTGCATGTGGCAGATGCAGGGCTGAGGTACTAAACTGAAGCTCTACCACAATCTCAGAACTACTATTTAAAAGGGGGCTGAGGAGCAGCTTCTTTGCCAGCTGTTTTTGAAAAGAAAAGGAGCAGACCTTTTCCTGCTTTAGTGACACTTTTGAAAGGCATCTTTTGCAAGGAGCCCTAACTCTGTGATCACCATTTACATATTCATTTGATATAGGTATCTTTCCACCTGTAGTGCTGGACCCTAAGAGGGCCCACTCTCTCTCTTCACAGTCTCATGCTAAGAGGCTGTTCACTCAGCATAGTGGCTGCCACCAACTTCATTTAGAGGTTCCCACGTCCCCTTGTAGGAAGCGTAATTCCAAGCATCTGATTCTGCCCTGTGAGCCAGGCATCTAAAAATGAAGCACTGCAACACTTAAGTCACTTTAGAAATTCAAGCGTTCAAGCCTCTCAGCTGACTTCCACTTTCATGCATGGAGGCTAATGTTGCAGATCACGTGTATGGGGTTTTTTTACTAATTCCATACGAAAATCTGCAGTGCTACAGTTGGAAATCTAATGGCTTTTTTCAAATAGTGCTGGAAACATAAAGAGGACCTCTGGCTTTGTGCTATGAATGACCATTATTTTACTTGGTGAACAGTGGCAAATTATTTGCACAGTAAAGAACATGTAATTACAAAGTACAAACAGTAACTGATTATTATGATTATTTCAATACCCTACAGTGAAGAGTAGATGGTAATTAATTTCTGGACCTACCAGACTAAATATAATTATTAGAAACCACAGCAATCGTAGGCATATGCTGGTAAAACAGAGTTAGATGTTACTGTATTTGTTTATTACCCAACACTTTATCCATAATTAAGTGCTACAAGTAAAACAGAAAAAACATTCCAAAAGAACTTCTAAAAAGCCACAGATTAAAAACGTGGCTAAAAAGTTATGAATTTTAGCATTTGTACAGTATTATTAATTGCACATTCTCTGTTACGCTTATTCGAACTTTAACTGCAGTAACTGCCAGGGAATCAAAAACCTCCTCCTTTACATGATTTACTGCCTGTGCATTTATGTGGTATTTAATACCACATATTAATTTGACATTACCCTAATTTTGTATTGATTAGAATCTTGGGACACAAGCCTAATTCCCTAGTCTCATTTTGGGGTCTACTGCTTTGAAGAATTTGTGTTCCTTCCAACATGCGCTGCTTGTGAATTAGCTCATTTTATGAAACATCTCATCTTCCAGAATAAGGTTTTTGGGAGGGGATGGGTGGAAAGGTTGCAAATTAGCCTTTAGTTTTACTCTCATAGTCAAACTCAAATTATACCTGTATATAAAAATATCTCTGAGCTCTCTGGAACTCTATGTTCGTGCTCTGGCTATGCAAACCCACCAAGACCAGGCTTTCTGCAACTCATCAGTCAGTGTCTTTGTTCTGTTTCAGAAGAGGGAAGGGCACATACAAGAACTTTCAGAGTAGTTTTCAGCAGATACAACTTTACTTATTGTTGATAAGGAGTGGAACAGGCGAAGAAGATGCATATAGTTTCTGTACCTGTCACCAGCTTTCCTCACCAGGAGTTGTCAGAGAAGTCTGGAGAAAGATGAGCAGCATGAGTTTCCCCTTCTTTGTGAGGAAACAAGCTCTGAGGGATTCCTACACATTCTGAGGTGGCTGTTTGCAGCAAATTGACAAACAGCTGTTAAGGGCATCAGACTGAGCGAAACACTTGACTGATGAGAAAGAATATAAAATGGCACCTGTTGGATGTGCTCTCTGCATGTATCTTGTACTTACCTGCTTGCCCTTTGCACTTGAGCTAGCTATTGTCTCTGAAGTGCTACAAGAGGCAGAGGCATGACTCAAATACCATGTCAATTAAATTCTTATTGTAGAATCATCACCATTTTCTTGGCGGAAAAGCAGGGAAAACAAACCTTGCTTTATTTTCAGGTTTCAGTCTGAGTTGGTTTAAACAGAGCAAAGGAGATATGGGGTACCTCTGATGCAGCAGGAATCTGAACATTCCTGAGAGAACATTAAGAGACCCCTACAAATGTTGTTGCTGTGAAACACAAGCTGATTTTATGTCTACCGAGCTGCTATTACTAGGAGCCTTTGCAATGCCTTTTCAATATAAGTAGGTATTAAATGAGTCTGCTCATATGTTAGTTACATTCAGTATGTGAGACTGCTCGGAGAAGAGCAACTGGTAAATTCTGGGGTGGGGAACTGAACAAATCCTATAATCTTAAGAAATAAATAAAAACATGTCTCTGTCTTCTTTGCAAGCTGTACCCCTATTTATCAGCTGACTGTCAATCTGTATTCTGTAATTACATTATTTGCTGCAGCTATTTTTTAAAACTGTGCAGTTCCTTTGGAGAAATGCACTGCTTTAACTTAGTAGCTATTTTCTTCCTCTGCCCTGCTGTGATACTTATATCATAATACTCATCATATGCTGGCAGTCACAATCTTGTGCTCCCAAGAATAGCCCCATAGAAAGGCTAAGATGAATCTTCAGATGGCTCCTTAAATTTATTCCTTTCCTCTCTTGCTATTGTTGGTAAAGCAATAAGCTGCTTTTTTTTTCTGATGCCTCCTTCTTCAATCCTGTTGGAAAGGATGAAGACACAGGATAGGAGAAAGCTTTGCAGGGTGACAGCTTTTTAACACTGAATAATCTACTGCTGTGCATGCTAATAGATGGTGCTAGGTTTGATTAACTAATTTTGCAAATGAGTATCTAAGTAAATTACTTTTGCAAATTGTTTCCAACAATTCTTTCTCTTTAATCTACTCTTTGAATAGTTTCGTACTGATTGTTGCTGCTGACGATAAGAATTCATATAAAACCCTGGGGTATATATTTCATAGTAAATATATCTGGTATCATCTTACACAAGAAAACCTTCCCCCTCACACACATCTTATTTAAAGGTACATAGTCATAGTTTCAAGATAATTTTTTTTCAGAAGTTTCCAAGTCATATAGGAATGCAATTTCCATTAATGCCCAGTTTGTGGCTGGTTTTAACAGACACTCAGGTACTTATGTAACTGGGTATGCCTGTAAAGGATTTTCAAAGATTACAAAGACAGACAGACATATTTTACTTGTAAACAAGCACGTGATTGCCCAAGATGTCTTTGAAAAATCCTACATGCCTATATGTCTGTAGAGATCTGATCCTTTTGCAGAGCTAATACAAGATTGGGACTAAAAATTTAAGACTTTTTCTATTCTCTTTTTCTTTGTTACTTGAAAGTAAAATATTTTCCCTTAAACCAAATTATTATGTGATGTACTTATGCAAATACTTCAACACCCACATTCCACATAATCAGAAAATCCATCATTCATTCTCAAGAAGCCGTGGTCTTAACCTATACTCTGTACTTATCGCTTTGTCCGTAGATCACTACATACTTAAATATTTATATTTCAGTGATTTAACATTTCTTAGATGCTTGCCTTTAAAAGATAAACTTCATACACCATCCACGGCCCGTGTTCCCTTTCCTCAGCTGAATAAACCTGTGTCTGGACAGCCTAACTTACATATTTGCTGTCAAACCACTATAGTGCTGCTAATGCTGAACACATCATCTATCATATTGTCCCCTATCTGAAACCTTGCATGAGCTTTTCCATGTATTCCTGAATCACATTAATTTCCAAGTCTTCACCCTTAAGCACTTCATAACTTTTCCCTCAAATACATTGTTTCATCTTCTTTCTTACTTCTCAGCCCTTCTGCCTCTAACCTCTCTCACTTCTTTAATCACTTAGCACCTTCTGCTCTCTTGCCCTGACACAGGCTCCATGTTTGTCTGCCAATGCGGTGTTCACTCATCTTTCTTCTTTTAAACCCCCGCTTAAAACCCATCTTCTCTCCTTCTAGCATATAATTATCTGACAGCAATTTATCAGGAGTGGGCAGTGGCTACATGGGTGTCCCCTCCACCCACTCATACATGCAAAGTCAAATAACTCATTCTGAAGCCCCACAGACATTTTAAAATAACAGCCAGTGACCTCTGCTTCCTCCCATGCCACTCTGCAGAACAGGACACTGCAGATGGGGGCAGGCAGGAGAGGAAGAGCATGCCAGCTGTATTGCCTCTGAGTAGGAGAAATGGAAAATATACATTTCAGTTCCACTTACCGGTTCCTATTGCTAGAAATCCAATCCGAGATTAACGTTGCAGCCTGCTGGTGACAGTGCTTGTTACCGAAGCTGCAGGCCAACATGATGACTTCCCGACGCAACTCTCTGTCCAAATTTAAGAAAGCAACAAGGCTGCATTAATGAATGTGTTGGAATGTTTACAAAAAGTTATTCCTTACAACAGTGGCAGCGACTGATAGTTGGGCAACATATCAAAGATAATCCAGCTATACATATCTCAGTGTCAACTTAATGCCTACAGCTGCTGCAACAACTAAAGAAAGGTCATGGACCAAAACCAGCCCCCATTTACACTTATGCACTCTTCCTGACCTCTGTGGTCACATGAGTCCAAGTTCTTAAATATCCAGTACAGTCAAATTTTAAATTAAGGCTTAGGAAATCATGTTCTCCAAACTCAGGAAAGAGGAATTCATCTCACAGCATCTTGCTCCTCTCCCTCTAACCCAGAAAGGTAAAACAGAAGGAAGACAAAGCTAGGAAAGTATGATATGCTAAAGATTAAACAAATTTCAGGAGGGTGCATTATTACAACTATATCCTGCAAACAAACAATAATAATAAAAAATAAATAACAGTACTCATGTTGGTAGGATGCTTGAACAAGCGATTTGTTTAAATTATTTGTTGGCCATCCAAGCTTGAGATACATTGATGCAACTTGTCTTAAAATATACTCCTGAGGGGGGAAAGAAAAATATATTCAGTGTTAACATGTATTTTATTTATTTTTTATTTGAAATTGAAATACTATTGACTATTGAGTTTTTGCCTCTCTTTTTTACCCTCAAATAATGTCCTACTTTCCAAGGATTTTGATTTGCATTTAGCAAAGCAACATGTCCACATATAATCCTCCTTCACTGCTATAGTGAGAAGTAATCTATAGAGCAGATATTTGATTAGATGCCTAGGATAAAACAATTTATTGTTACACACCTCATCAATTTAAGAAGAGTTTCTTACATGCTATTTTGTACTCACACGGGTGAAAAGTTGCAAGAGTGTCAACAGCTTAATTTCTACTCTATGGCCAATCTTGACTACACCGTGCATGTTCACTTTTAAAAGAATATTGTTTTAATATCCACAGCCATGGCAAAAACATCACATAAGTACAATCAATTGACTTCAGAATACCGAACAATGTGGCTGCAAATGAGCTTTGTACATTTAATGACACTATGTTTCAAGTTTAGGTTCTTGGTGTGCTTAAAGAACAAAACAAGCCCAAGATGCACTTTAGCTTACTTTTACTTTTTACACAGGAAACATATTTACATTTTCTGGCCAGTTTTGAAGAAAATCAGTGTCATTGTATTCAGCATAATCTTTTGCCAGTGGAATTTACCAATTTGAAAAAGAGAACTGAGATATAAAGAACTGCATAGGAGAGCATCTATTTTATTATCATGGATGCACGGGCATGTATATATGATGTCAACACAAAAGGAGATTCATAGTGCAGCTTTCTCTAGCAGATATGTTATTCTGTGACTAAAAAGACTGTATTTCCTCTGCTATCACCTCTGCTTTCAAAGCTCTCATCAGTAGTGATAAAACACAACCCAGCCATGAATTTTACTGGTTTTATTTATTAAAATTGTGTTTTCTTTACACAACCATGTTTAAAAGTGAAATAGCAATGGCAGACTCTTAAGAATTTTTCTGTGCAGTTAACAACAGACTAAACATGCAAGTTATTTCCACATCATTTTATATTACGGCTCTGGTTTGCATGTAGGCCCACATTGTAGGTTCATAAAGAAAGAATCTCAATGTGTCTATTAATCTGTAGTATATGTTCTACAAAAATAATTTTCCATGCCAGCAGGTAGCTCTGTGTATGTGTGTGTACATATATATGTATGTACTTCTACATATATACATACATCCAGCCACCTCTAGCTTCCTGCTTTCTGAGCATGTGTGTCTCTGCACACACACACAAGCAAATATATGTTTAAGAAGAAAAAAGCACCTTTAAGCATTTCAGGCTTTAGAGAGTTCCTTCATATGAAGACTTTACAAAATTACATAAAATTACAGTATGTTGGTCACTGAAAATACGTAGAGTATATAAAATTCATAGTGAATAAAAAAACCCCAAGGGTTCATAATTGTCACTGGCTGCAATCAAATCCTGTGCACTTCATCAAACATGCTTCAGCATAGCTAGGATTTTTTTTTTATTTCAGGTAAAATGTTAAAATGTTTGTCATGTCTATCTTAATTATCTACTGCTAGCTGTTACCGCTGTCCCTTCGGACCCAATTATGAATGGGCTTTTGATTCAATGGTGATCTAATCCTTGTTAATTAAGGTAACTGCATTGAATTCACCATGGCTTTTTGGATGAAATAATGACTACAAATCTTTACTTCAGTTGCATGCATCCTGTTCAGTTGTGCTTGCATTTGGTGTCCTTGCTGAGCTTGGGCATCAATCTAAATATCGCTGTGGGGCTCCTCGAAAGAGAAAGTCCGGGAATAGATTACTTTGGCTCCTTCAAATGAAATACTTTATTTGTCATAATATTTTATAGGAGGGATAATTACCTTTCCTTCTGCTAATCATATATGCCTCAAACAACAGTTATCACTGTTCAAATGCAAATGAACCAAAGCTTGACAATTGTTATGTTTAAATAAAGAATAATTAGGAAGAAAGCTAATATCCTTAGGTCATTTACAGTATCTGACTGGGGAATAGTTCAACACTTGGCAATGAAAAGGGGGGGGGGGGGGGCGAGAGAGAAAGAGAGAGAAAGAGAGAGAAAGAGAGAGAAAGAGAGAGAAAGAGAGAGAAAGACTGTATCTCTTACGTTGAAGATGTTGTAGTTTTCTGTGCGGTCCAGCAATTTATCTAGAGGATAAAGAGCTCGGCTGGCAGCATGCCAAGGCAGAAAATCCTTCTCCTCTGAAAGGTATCTGATAATCTCCAAAGGAATATTCTGAGGCAAATAACCAGCTCTGCAAAATAAAAGAAGTTAGTGTTAAATTGTTTTTGCAGAAGATACATGATATGGCAAAAATGACTTCTTTTTTTCCAAATGAAATTAAAACGCAGAAGAACATGATAAACTCATCACATTATAACAGCATAAAAGTCGACCTTATAAAAACCAGCAACTCACAGTCTCTCCCAACACATGTGAAGGCATACTTACTGGATGAAGGAATGCATGAAGACACATGAAAGAAAACTAGACAAGCTATACCCACTTTTTATGGATTCCTGTGGCTATAAAAGACATGAACAATAAAGTAACTGACTTTAAGCAAAAGAACAAAAGAAAGGTGCTGCTTCGCTGATTTGTAACATGGAAAGCTGTCTGCATAAAATCAACAACCCAAGACGTTTTGCTTCAGAGAACATTTCTACTGGCCATGGGCAATTGGGAAGAACTAATGGAGAAGAAGCATCCTTTAGTTTCACAGTTCTCCTCCCCACTCTTTTCTCTCTCCTTTAGAGCTACCTTGTCTTCTCTCCACCTCGAGCCATTTTGGAATGACTTATTTTATTAAACTGAAGTGGCATTCAGTGACATCTCTTTGGTTAAGGATGTTTCACCACTTTCCACATAAACTATGGTTTTTTCAGGTGTTTATAAATCAATCAGCTAGAAATTTGCCCCATTCTTTTACAGTCATAAAGGACCTCTCACTGCAACGGAAAGAGTTTAGCGGGAAGGCTTTTTAAATTAATAGCTTTACAAGTAAAGTGCAATACAGACAGAAGCATTTGAAAGCTGCTTTTTAAAACTGAGTACTGGAAATATCAAGCTTTAGGATTTGCACTCATTTTCTTTTTCAGAACAGCATTTTTTCTTAACTATCCAGACTGCAGAAACAAAGTGTAACCCTGTGGGTGTGAACTTTCCAGAAACACACAGGTCTATTCTTCTCCTGATACATGTGTTTAAATCCCAAAGGAGTTCTCTGCCTGCCTAGAGAAGAGATAATGATTCTGTTTTCATTAAATACTTAAAGTCAGCAAGTTGGATTCTATAAGCTTCAATTTAACAGAGGCTACAGTATGATATATCTTCATAGACTATTTTTCCTCCTTGTTGGTTGCAAATGTTCCCCTCTAATTTCCATCACTGTCTGGGGAAGAGATGCATGCATATAGCAAACAAAGAAAATTACACAGATTATTATGGAAATGAACCAATACATACATGTTGATATAAATGTTGATCTCAGTTGTAACAGCATATAAAAACTACTTTGCTAAAATATTGGCAATAGATTGTTCTTTTTGGTACAGTCCAAAACCATAGTTTCCTTGCAAGCTGCACCACATCCACGCAAGCTATTGTTTTTCACACTCTATTGGAAGAACTATACCCTGTTCCCTTCATGTTCTTGGGAAAGAAGTGAGTTCATGTAACAGCTTTCAAAAGTATCTACCCCATGTCCTTATGATGACCCACTCTCCAGTCTGCTTCATGTCATCTTTGTCCACATTTTGTCACTAAGGCTCTGTTCTCAACTCCAGTTACAGCACATAGGCAAGCAAGAAAAACAAGATCACTTGGGGAGCTCACTGTGTCACTCAGGAACTGAGCAGATATGGAATGAGAATGGTAGTGCTCTCAGAGTGTGTGGTGGACAGAGTTCAATGCATCTGAAGACAGAGAAAGTAAGCTAACTATAAATTACTCCATTTTATAGGTCTTTCTTATTTCTGAAGCAGCAGAATATCATCAAGATGAGTTCTAGGTCTTAATACTATGTGCAGATGTGTAACTGTAATTAACGGAGCCAGAAGCAAGCTGGATTGACGGCAGTTAAAAATCTTGGACAAAAAGTTAGCAAAGAGGTAAACTAGCTGAAGTTGCACATATGTAATTAGTTCCTAATGGGATTTGTGATTATTGTTACTGATAATTTGATTGACATGAGAAAGTGTGGAATAAGGAACAAGAGGAATAGCTCTAGGAAACATACTGCTTAAGGAATAAACAAACGAATGTTTATTATAGCTGCACTAATGGACATTTAGGATCATGCTCCTGAAATTGAATCTCTCCATGCTACGCACAACAGGGAAATCATCACTGCAAAACAAACAGATTCTTTCTTTTTAAGCTTAACTTCTCCATAAAGACACATAGGAAGTGAACTCAGAGAGATCTATCACTTATGCCTGAGCTTTTGGCCCTCCTAATCAGTTTCAAAATCATGATTCTTAGCTGATGATACTCATCCTGTTCACAACAGAAACTGTTACTCTCATCAATCACTGCTTCTAACTTCCAAATTTATCAGCCCATTCAATTCTGCCTGCCTCTCTCCTGTCCCCCACTTTTCCTAATGTTTCCCTAAGGGTATATTCCTTCTCACAAAAACAGACTGTGGCGAAGTCTGAGTTTTTCTTGTTTACTCCTGAACTTCCTTCTCTTTCTGGGTATGACCTTTGAAGAGCTTATGCGCACTATCATCAAAATCAACCCCCCACATCAACAGAATCAGTCCTGAGAGCAGGGACGGGGATGAGGGGAGGTCCTTGTGGAGGACATTATTATGTAAATGACAACAAATTCATCACTTCGGATCATGATTTTGAGGGAAAGTGGTTATGGCTGGTACAATCAATGTTAAACTCTCTGTCAGCACATGTTGGGCAGATGTGCTTCAAGTACAGCTGCTAGGCTGGACCTCTGAGGGAACTTGAGCAGAGACATATCTAAAATCCTCTTACAGTGGCAGTTAAGATAGGAGCACTTCCCTGGAGAAAACAGAAGTGCTTCAGGAACTTTGCCTTGGCAGAACGTTCTATATATTCTACACTATTTTATTGTATGGATGCCTACGGAAAACCATGACAGCCCTATTCTTTCACCCTCAGCCACTAAGCCATGTTTATGAACCTCTTATTCCAAATACACTGCACTCCCAGACCATTTGCCATTAAATAGTTTCTGTCAAGATGTAGTGATAAATACATTCATTGTTTTAACTTTTGTGTAAAATGTGGTATATAATGAATATGTTACAAAATATTAAATGTATACTACAGCTTAAAAAGCTTGAGGAATATTTTCATTCACAAAGAAAGGAAAGAGTTTGATAATGATAATGCCAAATACTAAGATTGCTGATTTTTGGCATTCATAGCTGAGAAAACAAGATATAAGGAGAAGCTCTCATCCTAAACCATAAAAGAGAGAAACCATGAACCATAAAACCACGTACGGATAAAAAGTCCTAAAATCCAGATCACAGATCTAGGAAATGTGTGAATTGTCCTGGGAGGTAGCATGACTATTGTGACAACCAGGTGAGCAGAAGACAGACACTAGCCAAAACAGCATGTCTGTGTGGTGAGCTATGCTCTAGTATTCTGCATCTTCACAAAGCACAGCAGCTGGTTTCTTAGGCTTTGTATTTTAGTATAGTCCTATTCTTTTACTTTACACTAAAAGCTTGTCCAGCACTAAGAGTGATTTCAAGACTCCTCTCTCCCAGGGGATACTGCATCTAGCAAGATGTACTGGCTCACTTGAACAGTTACAAACTCACCAGCCAAGGGGTGCTGGCATGCTTCTAGGATTCTCCTTCAGCAGCCTGGAAGAACTAGGTTCAAAGATGGTTACACAGGATCTGGTCAGCAAAAGCGAAATTTTTGCATCCAGCAAAGTAAGAAGGAATGGTCAAAGACTCACGAGTGTCACAGGACTTGTGACAAGCATACACCACCAGCTGGTGACAACTGCTAATTGAAATCACTTCTGTCATTTATGGAGCAGGATAATAACCAAGATGACGAAAGAAGGCAGAACAAAGAATGAGTCTATTCTGAATATCTCTGTAAACTCTGATTGAAAAACACAGACCTGCAGAAATGTTAAACAGAAATGTTTAACAATTAGCATTACAATAATAAGAAAAGTAACAGTAGCAACCTTCCTATCAAAGGGAAAAATATAAAATAATTTCCTCATCATATAATTGTCTGGTAATATTTATTCAAAGGCACTATAGAATATAACATATGTTAAGCCCATACTCTACACATGCAGCTTGATTTATCACTCTTTCTTCCAACAATGTCACCGGAAGGTCAGTGACTGAAATCCTTATTTTTCTTGTGTTTTTTTAGCCATCAATCAAATTGCTATCCTTAAAGTCCAGCAATAGTACTATCAGATATTGCCTGCCAAAGAGCCAGGGCTAAGAGACAAGGTTCTTTTCCAGCTTAGCTATCTCAGAAGAAAATTGAAATATTGTCTGTCGCTCGGGGAATACCTGATTACGGGCTATACTGAAACCAGGTAACAAACGCAAACACCTCAGAAACACTGTGATGTCCAATCTTATGTCTGGTCTGAAATAGTCACACTGTTTCTCCAAGTATGTGTCCAGTAGCCACCTGAGAATCTTAGCAAGCACGCATCTATATCCAAAAAAATTCTGCAGAGGAATCTGGGATAGTCTTGGCAAGTACCTTAACAGATAAAATAGTCAAATCAAACAGTGTTGATTCATAAACAGTGGCTGAATGCATACTGACGTTCAGGTTAAGCATTTCTCAAGTACAGGTTAAAAAGTTTACAAAACTTCACTTATAGCATCTGGAATGAAACATCTGGAAGCTGCCTTTAGGATTCATCTAGTCTCTCCCCTACCCAAAGCAGTTTCATACCAATGCCATTCCTGACAGAAATTTGTCTAGTTTTGTTTATACAGGCCTCTAGTGATGGATATCCTAGGAGCACTAGAATTTCAGTACTCCTCAGAGGCATGATAATAAGAATATTATAACTCTGGTCTTTTGCCCTGTAAATATTCACAGAAGAGTACCAACAGATCCATTCCATGTCCTAAAATGAATGGTTGTTTATGTAGCTTCAGTATAAACTACAAAAGGCAGGGGTCCCTCTTTGCTGTATTCTAGATTAGAGGGTTTTGATTGACATCACTGGTCACATAGAAAGGAGCCCAGACTTCAAAAAGAGCCTCTACAAGCCAGCCCTAAGCCGGCCTTCTCCATATGGAGTCATTTAAAAAGCATGACTACAAAAGCAAAATTTAACCAAAAAGATCACTTCTGAGACCCTTGGTTGTTTTATCACTTTTTATATAATTGTTCTTATCCATCAGTTTATCAGCATGTCAATCATTCTGTAGCCACTGTTACACATAAGAACTTTAGCATGTGTTAGAAACACGGCACCACATGAGGTTTGTCTTATCATCTGTGTTCCTAATTTCATAGTTGCCTGCTGAACTAAAGTGGAGAACAGGAGAACAGGAACACAGACTAGCGAAGAGATCTGTTTTAGCTATTAGACAAATTACCTCTAGACAAACATCCTGGCCCAGCAGCTTTTTCATGCCTAAAGAGGCTACTGACGAACTGTGGTCAAAAGGTGATATCCCATTTTTACAACAAGGGCAGAGGTGGAAAAAGACCTTTCAAAAGTTATAATATATATTAAGTGGCTTACGACATTATATAATATCATAAGCACCAACCCTTAGCAAGGTACTATCCTGCTACACTGAAGAAATTGCTAGGGCGGCCATTGCTACAGAGAAAAGAGGCAATGAACAGAAAAAGAAAGTACTGAAGTTCATAATGAAATATCCCTCACAAAGAATTCCCACTAAAAACCTCATAGCAATCAAAAATAATCTTTAAATTACATGAGCTTTTAATGAGTCAGATAAAAGCAGGAGATCTAGATTATATTATGAAACATCAGTGTGTATTCAGCTGCATTCTGACCTTGATTTGTTCTTTACACTGATCCGCTGAACTTATGGACAGATCCCAGCACATTCATTTTCCCCTTAGGGACAAAGTACCAAATGGTAGTGTAATTGCCAAGGGAAAATTATTACTCTGTTCTGAATTATTTCTATCATAAATCCAGCACCAGTCAAACAGACTCTGTCACAAAAATGACAGGGTTGCCGTACAGTGATGAGAGTCCCACATACAAGTGCACCATAAATCCCTTAGTCCCACCACCCAACAAAGTCATTATAAATCGTGTGTTTAAATCAAAATTAGAAAACCCAAGCTGGCAGCAAACTGGTCTGCATTGTTGAAACAATGGAAATGAGGTGATTTACTTGCCGCTGGTTTAAAACTCACCCTGCATCGTCTGTTTCTTATGAAATATGTAAAACATGACTAGCTTTTTGTCTGGATAATTTTGAAAGGGGAGAACGCAGCTCTTCAGAATATAGATGTGCAACTCAGATTAAATTCAGTTCTGTTTCTGTGCATGTGCAATATATGAATAATTAGACTATGCTCATTAACCCGTAAAGGGACAGTTTAAAATAATTTAGGATTCTTATCCATTGAATCATTCTTTTATCTTTAAAGCCAAGTGTGTGGATTAGAATAATTCACAGAGAAACTTGGTGCCAATGAACACTCACATTTAACTGTATTTGGCTTTTTCTAGCCCTATTCATTTCTTCTGGACCTACCAAGGACTGGTGCCCCTACTGATGTTTTCAGGATATTCTTTCCCATAGTGCTTTAACAGCAGTTCTTTGGCAGCTGAGTAAAAGCAGGTATGTTGAACCCTGACACGCAAAAAAAGCTTTGAGCAAGGCGACCCATGCAACAGGGAAACTAACTCTTGTAGTCACAGATTTCACTTTCAACTCCTGCAAGACTGGGAAGTCAAAGATTAAAAACTTGTGATGACTGGCATCCATGTTCAACAAGGGATGCTGGAAAAAGAATGTTTTCTCATAGAAAACTAATGGGCAACCTGTAAAAAAGGCCCTGTGATCTCCAGTATCAAAGAATGATCTACCTCATCTTCCACTCCCACGGCTGGGCTGACTTAGGATCAGATAAGGACTCTGCTTTTCCAAGACATCCAAAGTGACTTAATGAAGGCATTATGATTTGTACCAGCTATGGACTTCCACGTAAACAGGACAGGAATGCACATGTGCTCTTCGATAAATACAACAGCAACATTTGGCTTACAAGCTCATTTTAAGTACTAAATTTAATCAGCATTCAATCTCTCCAACATTAAAGGATTCGGAGAGTATGACAGTTTTAAGTGAATCCTGCTTATTAGTATGTTTTCTTACATGCAAAATATTTGAGGACTCTTCAAGTGACATTCAACTCTACACAAGAGCATTTGAAGCATCCTACAAAGAATGGTTCAAATTCAGTGTAATTATCAGAGTATCACGTGGCTCAAATTATCTTGTACAGTTTTAGAGTTGCCACATAAGCAAAGCCTAATATTAATTTGAATTAATCACCTTTGTTGAAAACAGAAAAAAAACCCAAACTTAAACCCCCATGTTTGTAAAAATGCAACAAAAATTCCTTCAAACTGGAGTTCAGTATCTCTCCTTTCCTCTTCTTCCTCATATGAAAAAAAATGAATTAAAAAAGAGTATTGCAAGATGAAAAGGAATAATCTTACTGTTGAAAATTAAGACTATGCAGTAAGTTAGGTATGTCATGTTTTTCATCATCATGAAACCCTGATTTTTAAGAAGTATGTCATTCACACACTTAAATTAACTAAAGAAATTTTAATGCATTTCAGGGGCTAATAGATGTCAATTTCAGATGACTCAATTATTAAAAGTGTTATTCATTTTCTTTCTTGATGATTTTGTTGGGAACGGTAGAATGAAACAGCCCTTCTATTCCTTAGGTTGTCAACAGGCAATGGTATCTATGAAAGCATGTTTGAGCAAATTCAAAATTGAGTTCGTTTATTATTATGCACAATACTTTTTCATATCTCTCTTTTTTCCTGTTCTAATGTTTATAATTTGCATATCAGTCAGCCAAGTGAAATATGTGTTTAAAAGCTAGAAACTTCATATGGAAAGCACAGAAGCCTGATCTTGAAAATACACATACAATCTGAATTTTGTTTGCCAGAATATCTACAGAATTCGATATTATTTCTGTAAAAGCAATTTCCTATAAAAATTTTTATAATAAAAGACTCTGAAATTCTCATAAACCCGCACCTATTCTCTTATCTCCATTTTACAGAGAGAAAACAGACACAAACAGTTTAAGTAATTTTACCAAGATCACCTAGGAAGTCTACAGCAGAAACAGCATCCCAGGTTTCTCTAGTCCCTGTGCAGTGCCTTAGTCATAACATGGTCCTTCCTGTCATTTATTGCTTGATTTCTGGGTAGAAGAAAACACACTTCTAGCCAAATAGGAAGGAGCTAAACTAATGCAACATTGATTCCCAAGACTTCTCCAGATTTTATGAAGCAAAGGGACCTTAGCCTACAGTTTAAAAAACTGCTTTATAAAATCACCAAACAAAGGCCAAAAACTTGAAAGTATAACCTGCACTTTGAATTCAAAAGTTCAGCCTGGCAGTATGTTCTGCCAAATGGATAGAGCATATACTGACAAAGACCAGACCTCCTCTAGACAACAATCCTGGCCAACAGCAATTGGATGAGCCCAAAAAGTAGGATCATTTCTAAGAAGCAATGGTGCAGTCAGGTCAAAACAGCATGCAAATCAGTCAGTAGCCTAAGGTGGCAGACTATTTTGGTTTTGCTGATGAGGCATCGGCATTGTCCTTTCTCGCTAGAAAAGTTGGTTCTTGCCTTTTATTCATATATCCTTTGTTGATGTTGGGACAGGACAGGGTTTAGAGCAGCACCTCCAGCCTCGCAGGGTGGCTCGTTGCTGCTACCTTGACCAAGGTAGCAGCAGGATCTTTTGCTCTCCATACTAGTCCCACCAGACCCTCAGAAAGAAAAGTAATGGGGTTCTGGGGATTAGAGTAAGGAGGTAAAAAAGCTTATTGTGAGAGGACAGGTGAGGGAGGTGGGGAAAAGGGCTGACCAGGCAGCTGTGGGGAAGAAAAAGGGGTCTGTAGATGAGAGGAAGGCACAGGGAACAGGTGTATGCTAGGTAGGGGAGGATAGGGCCCCCACAGAATGGCACAGGTTGTGAGGCTGGATGAAGATTTCCTCCTGCCCCACCAACACACAGATTCCTGAAGCCATATTTGCACCTCTCAGCCCCCTTTCCAATACTCAAAGCTCCTAAGAAGCCTTCGGCAAGCTCCACTCATGCCACTCCTCCTCTTGTTTAACTCCAAGTTAAGCGTTCTCTTGAAGTGTAATTCAGAGCTGGTTTAATTAATGTTCCCAAAACAAATTTCACAGACTTTTCCCCTCCCCTGTCATTACACAGCAGTCCCTGGCATCTGCACTGCAACATGGATACATCCATACCAAGCTGACTTCAGAGACCAGCTTGAACTATGACAGACCAAGACCATGAGGTGAAAAGACAATGGGCTAAGAACCATTAGCTAAAAATAATTCTTTCCCTCCCTTGAAACGAGAGTCATGTTTTCCTGACAGTTTATTCTGGGTTCGGCTAAGAATAGAGTTAATGTTGTTTACAGGATAAAACAATTACTGTTATAAAAACTCAGAAGTACCAGAAATACTTGAAACATAGGCAAATTTTGTGGGGATGGGGATTAACAACATCACCCACTTCTACAAGACAGATGTATACTAGACCAAGACCTACCCCTTGCACTAAACACCCTGCAGAGAACTCGGACCTACAGTTTTTCTTTTGTACATACTGAATAGTCTTCTCCAACTTCTTCCCTGGCTGTTAGCAGGTTTTTCTATTGTCCAGGATGTTCTCGCAGCACCGGCACTTCCCTGGAATGTGCTGTACAATTTGCTTTACTGCCCTTAGCTACGCAACAGAATCAGATGCGTGTCTGATACATACTACAAAAGCAGAAATGGATTTTAGTGTGCTTACTCTCAAGAATCACTTTGATTCTTTTTGTATGAACATACGCAAACGTTAGCTGAAATGTGTATCTCCACGTAAAGCAGATATCAAGGCTGTGATATGTCACAGAACATATGGACTGACACGCAGCATATGGAATGAATGATGGCTACCTTAAAATATTTGTAGCTTTCTATTTTCTCTAAAAAGGCGCAGCTGCTCTGGCCCATTGAGAGAGTATTTATGTCAAAGGAAAACCAACAACTTTTGTAGGAAGCCGTATCTAAATCAATTGCTGGTGAACCACCACCAAAATTTTCCTGACAGTGAAAGAGAGTTACTATGGCATCTGCTGAAATAATTTAGATGAGGCCTCATTTATTAAAATAGTAAATCTATACCACTATTAATCAAGCGTGATCCAAACCATCGATCTAATACTTGCTCCCTTAGCTGGTACTCAGAGGCACTAATTAAGGGAGCTGCTTAACACACGTATTGTTTGCCTCTGTGTTGAACTATCAGCAAATGCAATCAGGAGTAATAAAGAAGGCTGGAGTTAAACTGCAGTTTATTCATTCAAATGGACCCTATATGATTGTTTATGAATACCCAAGCAAAACAAGGTCAACAACCCTGGATGTGGCTGTTGAAATTTTGAAACATTTTGAATTACATTAATTGGGCTAGATGAGAACTTCTACCTTTGTCACCTACTTATTATCCAGCCCCAGAATTTTAAATGGGCCCTCAAATGCCTTGACTTTTCCTGACATTATGCTGAACAGGACTTGAAGTAACACAAACAAGTGTAACATGGAACCAATTAGCCCAGATATGTTGTAAGACTTCAAATGCTACAATAAATGAAATCTTAATCTCTGGAGAAGGGAAACAACAATGAAGATCACTTCAACGCCTTCAACGCTTAGTTTTGTTATGCACATATTTTCACTAGAAACTTCAAGAAAACATTCTTCCAATTTACCAGTAATAATTCTGGATTTTATATGGAAGCGTATAAACTACAGGCTTAGTTGCAAGATAACTCTCAGTTTCCAGAAATAAGATCAGCTAATCATTATGGGGAGTGGTGCTGCCTCAGGTAGCTGAATGGATAAGAAGTTTTTGCCTGAGTGGCAATACTCCACATCCAGGAATTAACTTAAGGAATAAGGAGAGGGTTGGCTTTGACTTGTTGGCTTTTGGTTTTTTTAAAGAAAAATATAAAACAAGGGGCCCTAAAGACATGATTTTCTATAGCCAAAGGCTATAGTTGGTTAACTGAGACTTGCTTTTTAAATGAATTTCTCTTTTCAAGTTGGTGAGAAGGTGATCTGGAGTGAGCATTAACTTACTTCAGTATTTTACTTCTGGAATCAACCTTGGAGTCAAATGCACCAGCTGTTAAAGATTAATTTGTGTCAAGGGAGAGAATCTGGATTTATATATCAGAAGGTAGGTTGACACTGCCTTTTCCCTTACCCTCAGACTTTGGTTTTCTAGAGTCAGCAGAACTCACAGCTTGGAAAGAAGCAAGCCAAGAAGAACTGATTAATGGCAGGAAAACAATCATCATAACTCATCATATATCTGGACAAGGTTCCTGGTTTTGGCCTGGTGAATGAAATTCTGAGAGAGAGGAAGTCTCATGAAGGGCATCTGCAGCAGGGGAGTCGCTTAGTTCACAGATAATCCTGAAGGTATATTTTTTTGTCGTTGCTCATTTCTGACACAGCTCCCTGTATATGTGAAGTCTACAGGGGCAGGCTTTTCTGGCCTAAAAAACCCTTCATCTGAAGAGACTATAGCTCACTCTCCCCTTAATCTGTGAAAGGAAATGGACAGCACTCCAACACGGCCATCCATCCATCCATGGAGCAGAAGAACAATTGTATCAACACCACTTCATGCTTTCTCATGAATCCAGTTAAGAAAAAGCTTCTGATAAACATCAAAGAAATGCTGCTAAGAAATATGCAAAAACTACTGTAAAGTTTTATCTTTGGCCTTTGTTAATGTGTAACCAATGAGTGTAGTCTTGACATGCACTGTGCTATCACCGGGCCTATGACCCACCCGAAAGGGAACAGTCGGGAAAATCTGAGTATCCGAGGAACTCCACTACGATCTCTTCAACCGCAGAACAGAAGACAAGATATTAACTGATAGCAAGACAGACTGTCAGCATAAAAAAAAAAGGTTTCCTGAGCAACTGGCATGCAAACCAAGCACCTGCCACCTTAACATGGTGAGCAGACTATGGTGCAGGCAGGATCAAAGGGGTATGATACACACACTAGGTTTCAAGAGACAAAACTGATGGATTCTTCCAGAACTGTAAAGAACAATAACTATTTTAGATGACAGTAAAATAGGTATCCACGGTCACATCTGATCCAACACTAATTAACACTGAATACAAACCAGACCTATTTCTTTGACGTAATATTGGATTAAGTCAACCAGTGTAATGAGGGGAAATGAATATGAAGATTTAGAGCCCAGCAAGGAAGAACTAGGGGTGACACAACACTCCTGACATTAGGAGGGTAATTTATCTTATCCTATGTGATTAAGTGGCTTTGAGAGGTCAGGTGCACATTTCTTTCCATTAACTGTCAGTGCACTGCAAAGTGACAAGCTCAGATTTACAGGTCTACCTTTGGGATGCCTCAAGTAAAGTGGGAGGCATCCCACCTCACATACTCGCTAATTGACCCTTTATCCTAAGGAAAGAGAAAGACAGGAGAAGCTGACATTACTCCCACTCTCAAGAAACAGTAGGATCTTTGTCATTTCCTGTGACACTACTTATCGGAGCTATCTGAACTGCCCTCTGCTCAGTTTAAGCTTAGAAGAGAACCACAGCTCTATTTGTCTTTTCTCTGCTTTCTCAGTCAACACATCCCATTTACTACAATCAACAAATTTCAACTGAAATTTCATACAAAACATCCCCAAAAGATAAAGGATCTTCAAGAAGAAGGGAAGAGAGTGTGCCAGGGTGCTGTTCTTGCTCAAGAACTTGGGGCATGTATTTCCATATGCTATGTTACTGCCAACGCTACAGCTTTCCAGATCATCAGGGTGTGTGCATGTACTACAGCTGAGAACAGAATTATGCTTAAAAATCTGACAAACAAGCAAGCTTGCGAGAATTCAAACACAGTGGGCAAGCTGTAACTTTCTTTTATTGTTATTATTCAATTCAAATCTGCTTGATTAATTTTATGGAACCAAAATACACCAAGAAGGAAGAAGAAGGAATATATTTCCATATAAAATGGGCAAAACTTTATGAAATTAAAGTTATAGAGCTTAAAATATTCCTTGGAGGTATCAATTCACTTTTGTTGTTTATTTTTGAGAAACCATTATGCTGGACAGTAAAAGGATAATAAACATTTTAGAGGAATGAAATCAAACAAACCTTTTTTTTTAAAAAAAATAAAATGTGGTGCTCCAAAATAATTTATACGAGCAATTTTTTCATCTTTCTCCAGATCTAAATATTCTTAAATTTCACTAAAGATAAGATCTGTACTTCCTCCACAAACAGAATCAATTAGCAGTAAAACTACATAGAAATATCATATCAGAACATACCATATTAGGACAGTGGAAAAATTGAGTCAAACCCTTCCGGTGTGGAATGGACATTATCTGTATCAAGTTCAACAATACTCTAGGGAGTACTTCAGAAGTTTCTAAGCAGGACAGGGTATTCTGAAGAAATACAGTCTCTTTAGTACAGTAAAAAGAACTGTTTATGTTAGAAATTCTTTTAAGAGAAGGACCAGCATGAATTTAAGAAGTTATGTTTTCATTTTTGAATTATTTTATCACTGAAAATAATAGCTAGGGATTAAAATAAAAGTATGTATTCCACAGTTCTCTCTCTCAAAATGTGTATGTTTATAGTTGTAGACAAGAAGATAACACATCAGTGCAACTAGGGACCACAACTGAGGTCTGAATTACTCTTAAAAACAGGCAGTCTTCTCAGAAGTCAGGTCTAAACTACCAATTACTACCTCTGTGCCTGGTCAATAAGGTTACTCACCTTTTCTCATGTCACAGTCGGAGACAATCACATGCGTTTAATCTCCCCATCACTTAACATTGTATGGGCAGGGAGAAACACATGCTGTGCATTGGAGATGAGGCTGAATCAGTACTGCATCCATGAAGCAGGTAACATCCAAACCATGGTACTGCTCCAAAAGAAAGTGAAGCGACTTTCTGTGCTATGCCTCACAACCAAGGCGGGGAAAACTAAGCTGCTTTTAGGCTGATGGTGGCCTTCTGAACACTGACTTTTTGAGGAAATTGAAAGGGCGTGTGTGATTTTGATAGCCCTCGGACTTCGTTTTAGGAACACTGCTGTGCCACGTTGGAGCACCTGACACAGCGGGGGCAGCTGCGCCGCATCGCAGCGTCAGCGTGTGATTCCCCATTGCCTGTCCCAGCAAGAACTTTTCCATCTGCTTTCATACTCCCAGTTCAGGCGCTCTGCCATCAAAGCCTGCCCTCAATGCACTCCTCTTCTAACAGGCGCTTAATGCCTCTCTAGTCCTACTCATGATAAAGGAACAGAGCAAGGATTAGGCCTATTCCTGGTCTTTCTTTGTCTAGGAGAGGGGAAATGAAAAAAAAAAAACCAAACTCTTCTTAAAAAGGTACCATATAGTCAGCTAGCCAATTAGACTAACTTCAGCATCACTATAATTGTTTGGGGTTTTTTCGACAGGAAAGATGATAGATGAATAAAGTAAAAAAAGATCAATAAAAAGTATACCCTGCATGGCAAGCTTAGCCAGGCCCACATATCTTGTTGCTTCTCTTGAAATACAGAGCATAAATCTACTGTTTGCAAACATGTAGATCTTTCCTCCACCCAGACTGGCTTGTAAGGCACATACTCAAGGTAATACTACTGACAGGAGTCTGTGCAGAGATTTTAAAGAAACAGGAATCTAGCTACATATCCCTGTTGGAAGAGTATTTCGTCATTAGTAATATCTATGTATGCACATGTGTATACACTGTAAATATTTAGCTCAACTACTTTTTTCCATGGTGCATGAGTAGCAAATGCAGCAGCAGTCCGCTGTAGCTCATCGTTAACAAAAGTCAAGTTTTTACAATGTGAAATCTTGTGAAAGACTTCACAGCGCTCTGGTGCAGTTACCTCTGAAAAGCAGCAGGATCCAGTATCACCATAAAACTGCTTTGGAAAGCAGGTGGGGAATACATTACTCAGCTAATCTCTGGGTGTTTTTTAGATAGACAAAACTTGGCCAGATGATGCAGGTTGGGCCTTTAATCAAGACCTTGCCTTTATGCTTCATGAACAAGACATTCTAGAGCACTGGCTCAGTACTGACTCAGAAGAAAAACACTCAGCTACAAGAATCGGCTTAAGAAACAGCTTTTTTCAGTGTCTAGATTTTCAGGGAAGTCTAGCCACATCTGATTGTGTTCAGTGCATGGAAAAAGAAGAAAGCACCACACTGATTCTGTGTAACTGCATACTACTTCTCTGAGGTGCCAAAACCAAATAAAATTAGAACAGACTGTCACATTACTGAACATTTAGTAGTTCTTCTAATAGTTTAGATATTTCTGAATACTCTGCAATATTCTACGAGCCAGACAGTACACAAATCACGGTCCACTTTAGCCTGAAGTGATGACCTATTTCTAGTCCATTACTGTTGCCAATGGGAAGATGTCACAAGGCAAGAATGAAGGGCAGTGCAAAAAGCAAGTGGATACTCCTTCTCTCTCCATGATGCCTCCTTCCCTACTACATCTTTGGACTGTTAAGTAAGGGCTAATCACTAGTTTATGTCATATATTCAGTCTAGCACTGGCAGCAGGAACAGAGTGGTAGGGCACACAACTGTGTTTTACTGCAGTGATGCTGGAACATCACTGAGCCATAATTTCTGTGTGACACCGTGCCTGAATCTCAAATATCTCCAGTAAATGTTTGTAGTGAAATGCACCTCAGTACTGCTGATTCTTGCAAGCCCCTGCTCAAATACGGCTATAAATACACTAGCAAACAGAAAAGCCAGTAATATCAGGAATTATTTTCACGTTGCCTTTGACATCACAGTGTTTTACTGATGCAATGTTCCCAGGTACCTCAAGAATCAAAAAATTTGGAATGTTCCACTACTTTCTTCTCATTTTACACTTTCACTACCAACATATTGGATGTACTGATTTCAAAATGGGGACAATTTCATTGCCTCAATTCTTAAAGAAGGCATTACCTAACCAGCACTATACGTGTTAATTATTAACTCTGATCATAGTAAAATACAAAATGTTGTATAAATTCCAGAAATGCTGAACGGAACTCTGATTTTCCATTCTGTGTGAAAAGCACCATGCAGAAAAAGAGTCTGTTCTAGCAGATTACAAGAAAAGAAAGATATTGGAAAAATGATATAACAGTGCAAGTCAGGGCAAAAAAAAATCCTGAAGCTTGAAGGCGCCTTCCATCACAAATTAAATACAGCACAAGGGTCAGTTATAAAAAAAAAGGAGAGGCGGGGCATTAGGGAGAAACAGAAGACAAACCCCTCATTCATTAGAGAAAGAGGAAAGAGATTATTTACCTCCAAAGTGTTAAATTGAACTTGCTGCAAAATTGATCAGACCTCTCCAGACTCGGAAATACCCTACGGCAATTATTGATCAAGAGAGCAATGAATGTGTTACATACCATGTTTATGTGCCATACCAAAAAAAAAAAAGGGAGGGGAAAAGAGCTAAAGTGTGTTTAAAACATATTTAACTTCAAAACACACTCAACTGCTGAGCTAATGATTGCATGAGTTATTGCAGCAATGTGTATGAGGATAGATTATCTTCAGGAAAACATACCTGGCTAGATTGAATGCATCATCGATCAAGCCTGCTCGATTACTGACAGAGATAACCTGTGAGGGGCAAGCACAAAAATTGAACCATTTAAGGTGATGAAACAGTGAAGGTTCACCTATCAAAGCAGATTTTAGGGATCAGAAGAGGAGCTTACCTCATGGTTCCTTGTTAGCTGATTAATTAGCAGCCTCCAATTCCTAATATCATAATTAACTCTAAAGTAGCCAGTCTGGTTGATGTTCCCCAGCAACCAACTTGCCTCTTCCAAAGCAGGAATTCTGTGGTGTTCTGGAAACAAAGAACAAGATGGGAAGGGGACTTGGTTTTAAATTTAAAAATCCTAAAGACATATCTGTTAAATTCTCTCCTTCTTTAAATATCCATGAAGGCAGTAAAATTAATTCAGAGACTAACAAAAATATTGTGTTTGATTAATAATTTCCTTTATCTGTTCTGATGTAGAGAAACACCAGTTGACATTCCTATGGGGACCTTTTACCCACACAGAACTCCAAGGACGGTTTTTTTCTGGCAAATAGTATTTATATGAGAGGTGCCTATTTTAAGTCTGGTACCCTGATTCTGGCCATACTAAAATAGCCTTCTACAACCATAACTCAAATAATTCAATGGATGTGCTATAGAGAGAAGACTAAACTTGTGATTAAAAAAAAAACCTCTTAAGTGTTTCTGCATGTAGTCAATGAAGCTTTTATATTGGATTTTAAATTAAAGTATTTCCAGTTGTACACCTTCTAGCTACTAACCACTGAGAGGCTCCCCTTTAGAGCTAGACCAATTAACCTTATATGAACTAACGTGTTCTTCCTCTTTCCCCTCTTTTTAAGTAATCACTTTGGGGCTGAAAGTCTAAATTTATTCCAGTATTTGTACAGTCAGGCAGTCCACAACTATTTGCAGGACTAGGGATTTCAACAACAAAAATGCCCTGAACTCACAACACACACTTCTTTCACTACGGAAAGAATCATCATGGAATGAAGCCTTAGGCTTCAATGTCTCTTGAGGAAGCCTTCAATCTAGTAAATTATTCAGACAAAACTGATCATGAACCAGAACTCACCAAAAATTCAGCAACATTTTTTCCTACTATAATAAAATTAGTTTGTACACTGTTGACAAAAGGAACAGTCTTCTCATGCATTTTTAAAAATAAAAAAGAAATACATAAAATTTGTTTTAAACATAATTCCATCAGAGAATTGTTTGGTGTGCCTGAATTCCCTGAAAGTAATGAATGGGAAAAAAAGTTAACAATACGGTCTTAACAATTCACACATACTATCTAGTACCTAGACTTAGTAAAGGAATTTATTTGTTTCAGCCTTTCTTATAAAAAAGTAATTTCTGAGGAAATGATACATGCTTAGGACTACAGATATGCTTCTCCCTTGACTAAGTATCTCTAGCAAACACACAAATAACTATCATTTTAAGGTGCAAAAAATACAAAGAGCAGCAAGACCCCAATCCTAAAAACACCTAATTATATGTTTAACTTTAAATTCATGGAGTTGCATTATGCACACAAATTCAGATTAAAAGCTTCAGGATTAAAAAAGAAAGTCCTCTTCTCACCTAGGTAGTTCTGACATTATTAAAATCTCTTAAAAATATACTTCTTAGAAATATTAAGCCCAGAATAACTCAGTTGTTGCCTATTCTATTCAATTGTTATTGCTCTTTTAGGGTTTGTCTATCTGACTCGCACCAGTTCAATTTAATTATTCTATATAAACAATTGAGGAAAAAAAATACAGACCCCTGGTTTTAGTTGAAATATTGATTACATCCATTTAGTTATCTGTGATAAAGTGCCAAGTAGACACATTCTTTAGGAGCCAACATATCCTGCAGAAATGGGACTGAGAAAACCAGAATTAAGTCCTGCAACTCTGTGGGCTTCCCAGGCGTTCATACTGTCAAAGCACCTAAGCTGCTTTTGCCACGCAATCTGATTTGGAACAAGGTTTTAACACCGGATATCCTTCCTTCCACAGGGGTTTGTTAAACATTGGACTCAGTCCTAAGCAAACTCTCTTAGACTGCTATACTGAAGTTGCTCCTGTGTTTTAAATCCTTTTTTCACTGGACCTGAAGTCAGAATCACCCAGTTGCTCCAGCCTACTTACAGAAGACTTGAATCTTGGTTCCTGTGTAAATCACTGAATCTTATACAAAGAAAAACATTACTGTAGAAAGACTGTAAAAGATCGTAACAATTTACAGCATAGTGATAAAGGCACTTTCTTAGAACAGATTTGGATCAAATATCTGCTGTAAAACAGGGAGAGAAGGAATATGAATCTGGATCTACCCCATCCTATTTAGTTTACCCAGTGTGGTGCTGTGAATACAGCCTGTCACCCCTAAATCTCAGCTATGTTCCTTATCAACCTAGTGGGTTTCTTAAGAGCAACAGCAAAAATACCCACTTCTGTATTTACGAGAGACTGCTGAGGGAAACGACGACTTCTGGAGTTTCTCTGGATCTTCAGGGGTGTACTGCCATGTGGGGTTAGGAGCACGCTGCTCACGCCTGGCAGAAAATCCTACCACCTTAACGCAGTACTGCTTTCCGCCCATGCTTTTCTGTTGCAAACTAACCTTTAAATGCCACCATCGAAAGTAGCTAATTGTAACTGATTAATGCCTGCACTTCTACGATACCTAAAAGCATACCAAATGGGCTATGAGCACACATTAATCAATACCTGGGTAAATAAATACATTACATGGAAATTTTCAAAATCAGATGTAATAAAAAAACTACATACATTTTTTCTTGTTGGAGTATTTGTATTAAAATTTGATCTCCGAAGTGAGGAAATTACTTATGCTTTAATAGAATACTGAATGATACTTGCCAGTCAAATATGACAAGTTCAAAATAACCTATTTCACAAGTAACAGCTGTGCAACACCTCAAACACATACTGCTTTAATGGAGAATGGTATCTTTTCAAAGCTCGATGGCATTATTGCTGTTTTGGTCAGTTTAAATCAAGCCATAACCCTTTGCTATTATTTTTCGATAAGACCACTCATGTCTTGACCTTCTCCTGAAATACAGGACAGGAACCTTTCATGCCTTTCCAGCTCATATAAGCAGGTGGTTATTTTAAGGGACTGCCTGATGCATGTGCTTCACATAGTTCTATATAATTTACCGGAATTTGATGTTTGAGTCTGTCAATTCTCATGCCTTCCTATAAAAGAAATTCTTTCTTTTGGTGATTACAGCACTGAAAATTTCTATACACCTGGGCAATTTCTCCACTTACTACAAACGCATTTATTAGTTTCCTGTTAGAAGTATTATAGTTAGGGAAAAGGTAGTCATTCAGTGTTAAACCCTATATTAAACCATTCATGACTTTCTAAACAACAAAAAAGATTTCATTTGGGAAGAAATCTATCTTTGATGGTTTTAGTTCACCTCTTAAAATTCAATCTACAATATATATACAGTTGTATTTGAGATTAAAGGGAAATTTTTTTACTCTTCTTCCATCAGAAAGTGCTTCTCCATGGTCATGTTTTGTCTGGATGCCTCATAAAATAACACTGCTCTGAAACTTCCAGTTTTTCCACATACATATAGGAGACATTTAGGAGGAAATGGTTAAATTTTATGACATTTGTTTTGAAGTAACAAAATCATTTAGGGTCTGATTTTCTCTGCTCTGGAAGTGTGAGACAGTCCTCCAGCTGGTGTTAACTGCACATGGCTTGAAGTTCTGAGCTCTCCCAGCTCTCGAGCAACTTCAACTCCATCAAAACCAGCAGGAATGATGGAAGCCTGCTCCTCCGCACGGCAACATGAGCACCTTGTGAGGCACCCCTCACAAGGGCGAAGGGCACCCCTCTGCGAGACACCACTCCAATGCTGACAAGAGCGTGGGCTCAACACAGTTCTACTACCGTTTCAAGTGTTCAGACTCACAGTTGTTATTTTAACTCTTCATTTTATACAATCCTCTGGCATACTAGGAAATCGGTTTATGCTGGTAGAATCCCTACTGGGAGAACTAACTCCATTTTCCTGCAAAAATAACTGCACAAGAGCAGCACAATTTCATGCCAACAGCAAGTGAAATTTTTCTGACAAAGAAAACGTTCCATGAGGAATTTCATCATGATCACAATATTTTGTGAAAAGATACTGGCTTTAACTAAATTCTGCAAATCTTTTTTCAATAACTTTTCATATGTGGAGAAGGCAAACCAGAAGAAAAAGTTCTTTCCGTCTCACTTGCCATGTTGCCATAGCTCCACATTGAAAAAAAATGTTTTGGTATAGTGAACAACAGAATAAATGGAGCACATCAGTAAATATGACCATGTTCTGTCTCACATACTCTTTCCTCAGACTACCCTTCCATCCATTAACATTCCTATATGATGGAACTGCTAATGTCTAAGGTGACACACAATGTAAGCAGCAGTCTTCTGTTAGGATTTCTGCTCAGCTGTTGGGGTAAGGGAAGTGATTCTGCCTCACTCTGTCAAAATTGTGCCAGGATTGCAGGTCTTGTATCCCTGGTCCTCACTATGTCTGGCTAAAGTTTTAAAGCAGGACCTATATATTTATTTTACTTCACAGTGCTTCCCTTCCTCCCGCTTTTGAAAGATAAAAGAGTGGAGTCTGGAAGCAACACAGGTCAAGCTCAGCAGCTGAGTCTCAGAAAGGAAAAGAAAGGGTATTTTTCTAATGCTGCACTAATGCTCTATTCCCCAGCGGGCAGCCAGCAAACCCCAGCTCAGAAGCAGCTGTCTTCTACAAAACACTTCATGGAGGAGAATCAGACTGTCAAGGGGCTTACAGTTAAAGTAGAGATTATCTAGTAGGAGGTGGCATAATATAGTAAGTTAGGACTTGCTGTTTGGAAGGCAATTGCCCTGTTGAACTTTCTTTCCCCCATCTCACAGCAATCCTGTGGAGATACTAAGAGGAGTCTGAATGAGAGTCACTTTACCAGAGGCAGGGCGGTCCATCAGAGGAATATTTCCCTGGGACATAACAAATAGTCAAGGTACATGAAGTGGGGATGGAATGGGCAGGGAGACAGACTGTAAAGCTGCGTCAGTCAATTCGGCAGCACTTGCTGAGTCGCATGGAGATGTTTCCTACCCGGAGCCTGAGTGCCAGAACAATCACGCCCAGGGAACAGCAAGTATGCCTTTGTCCAAAGCCTTGCTCACGTGTTTGAAATGGATGCTAGCTAAACCTCCTCACTGGAGGTTAAGGTTACTTCTCCTGGATTCGCGGGAACATGACGCCTATGCTTCTACATTTAGTATGCCTTCAGCAGCAATCGCCAACACCGTCCCGCAAGCCCTGCTAAGCAGTTGTCTTGTGGGAATGGGCTGAGTTCAAAGCTGGTCCTTGACTTTTTACCCACTACTGATTTGGTGCTGATCCCAAAACACTGTGGACATTATGTTCATATATCATTACAGTGACCACAAAAGAGGTAACTTATCTAGGAGAAACAGAAGCAAGCCCTGGATCTATGACAGAGCAGAAGTTTGTAGCACCAATGATTTCCACAGTGCCAGTGAAATCTATCATTCAGCAGACCTGCAAGACTGTAGCACAAAGAGCACTGCAGCCATCTTAGTGTGATGTCTCTAACCTCTGCATGGATAGGAAGGCTAATCATGAGATGTCTCCTTTGTGGCTGGTTTAGTTTTCAGAGGTTTAATAGCTGTCACTTGCCTGAAGCAGAACGGTCTCATCCATGGCTATGGGGAGCAAACAGGGAAAAACGTGGTGGTGACATATCTGTGCAGCACTCTGAGAGCAAAAGAGACAGCTCCACTTCACATGCCCAGACAAACTGAGCCAGTAAAAGGCTCATCTGGTATATGAAGTGATGAGGAGAAAAATGGTTACATAAATGCTATGGCTCACTGGGTAAGGAGAAGAGAGACTGGCAGAAGCACTTGCAAAAGGAAAACCTTCCAAAACTATGACTACATGCTTTCCACAAACAGGTGTGAAGAGCTACATTGAATATGAAACATCTTGGAGATTATGCACTTTGTCAGACAAGTTGCCAAGGCCTGGCACTGTCCTCTCTACAGGCTATGTTGCAAAGGACAATTAATTACATCTCAAAAAGACGCTGCATACTTGTAATTTCCAGTGTGTCCCTTCACCTTGGTGCTGTGAAGAGTGGACAGAACGAGCTCTGTTGCCAGCAGCTGGAATAATCTGCAATTATCTGAACTAATCCTCCTCAGCATATTGAACAATCAGCACCTCACTATCTCTAGTATGTCACCAGACATGGCCAGGATGAGTAGAGAGTAGCAACCCAAGCATCCTACATTCAGTGGCTCTCACAAGACTGGACAGCAGTCTTATCCTTTGCTCATGAAAATGCCAATTGGCTTCCTACAATACCTTGATGAGGTCACAGACACGGTAGCAAAGAGGATGCAAAAATCAGCAATTCTCTCTCTTGTCCTTCTGGATGTACATGAAGGAAGAGACTCTTCCATCACCAAATAACCATCCCTGGCGAACTCTAGTGCAAGGCAGGGGGTGTACTCCCCTGGGAAACTGTTATTTAAACTACCACAAAAAAGGAATATTTCTTGATGGCAATATACATAGCTATTTCAAAACTGCTGTGGTTTCATTTTTCTCAGATAACACATAGACAAGGTTAATTTTATTGAAAAATTTAAGTGATATGCCAAGATATCATAATGGTAGTCATTAACCTGGACCCTCTTCATTATTGGCAGCTGAAATGAGGTATGTGATCAGTATTACATGACAGACAAGAGACAGCAGTTCACCATCTCCTATCCACTCTTCAGGTTACACTGGAAGCTTCTTTAGCACAGCAGTTTAGTCAACAAGAAGGAAACGCCCGCTCCTTCCTAAAGAGGGCATGGAAACCATCCTCATAAACAGCATTTCCTTCAAATTTGATTTGAGTATCCTCATTCAATTACACTCACTTGAGGAACAATGTGACCACTCCCAATCTTCCAAATATCCTCTGGAGCAGTTTGTTTCACTTCCAGCCTGCAGAGCTGTTCCCAGACTACTCGCTGGGACAACACTGAAACTGTGTCCTCTGCACAACAGAAAGTCTTCAGGATTCTTCCAGTCCACAAGAATCAATCCTGGAAACCGTCCTTTCCAGTCTCAGAATCCCTCCCACATCCCCATGAAACAAACATACCATCTGCAGAAAATCTCCAGGAGTATCACAAAATCATCTACACCAGCCCCAATACATAAAAGCATGTACAATGAATCATACATTGAATACACCCAGGGATGTTCTTACTGACTTTTTTATGTTGAGGAATTCTCCAGCTGAGCTAGACAACAATAAGTAGAAGCAAGAGGACATCCTTGCTGTAGTCATAAGTTTACAGTCTCATTTTCAATGAGGCACAGCAAGTGAGTGAGTGAGAAAGTAATGAGGAAGGACAAGGATAATGACAATAGATCACAGTGGCATTGATTCGCTACACAGGAAACTGATGACTCAGGAAGGTTCCTCTTTAATTTCTATATAGCAGCCACCCCAAAATCATTGCTCACACTGGCCATCATTAATTTGTTGATTTCTTGAAGGCATTCCGATAGGAGCAGTAGATCTTAAAAGAGTGGGTAGGGGTTTTATGGACTTGTTCCTCCACAGCACTCTGCAAGTAAAGGCAATGAGGAAGCAACTGTGCAGGTAATAGTGATATACTGAACTTTCAAGGCAGGAGTGAAGGGAAGGAGGCATGCATGTACAACCTAATGAGATGAGATGAAATGAGATGATCAACTCTCTCTGAAGTCAGTGGGAATCTTTCTATTAACTTCAATGAGAGTTCAATCAAGCCCTAAAGGACAAAAGTAGAGCAGGTCATTAAGGCAGACTGTGAAAGAGCAAACAGGTTTTGAAGTATTCTGGAGGTGTTAATATTAAAAAGTATGGCCAATGCGATATATTTCTGCAAAGTGAGGCAGCATCTGTATGCTCTGATTAGAGTATGTCTCCTAGGTATGACAAATGCCCTGGTCCCAGGCACATTCCTAGATCATTATATCATGGGAGCAGCATAAAATATGTTACGTTCTGATAGGCTGCAAACCGTCAGGGCAAAGAAACACATACCTTGTACCACTAGAAAGTTGGGATACTCAGATTCCCACTGATTGTGCACCATTCATTTCTAGTCCTGCTGCTAAGCTCTATGTGACTATTATCTTTTAGATACTTACAAAAGAGAAAAAAAGGAAAAAACACAGGCTCACACAGGTCTGACTCTTTCCTCTCTCCAGCTGAATTTCTATCAGAGGGAAATCTCTATACCCTTCTAATTTTACAAGAAGGGGTCACTTCTCCCTCTACAGCCCATGTGTCGAGGGGATGCATGGATCCTTCTTTTCCCTTCCATGTAATCATTCTATTTAAGTCCCACATTTCTTCCCTCATTCTCTTCAATTCCAGCCCAAAACTGTCATCTGATGTAGCATGAACTGCTAAGGAAACAGAGAAATATTTCATGAAATTTCTATGGAGGGATTCCTTTTTTAGGTGATAAAAAAACCACTGGTATCTAGCCCTAGCTGTCCTCAGGACAGTAACTATTATGATCATGTAGAAACTGAGGAGGGAGAAAATAAGTAGCAAGCAGAATAATGCACTTTTGAGGTCCAGCATCTGGTTATCTAATAGAGAGAAGAAATACTTTGACAGATCAATAAGGAAACTTTTTAATGACAGAAAACATTTCTTAGCCCTGGTTCAGACTATGCATTGGAGTTAAAAATGCCAGAATTCTAAATACTTTGCATTTACTAAGTCATACTCGTCAGATGCTTTGCTATAAAAATATTACGTTTAACTTTCACCAATCAATAAAGTGAATTGCATTCATCAATGATTTGATATGTGTTGCTAAATATAAAATACTTAGCACTTAGGTACACATTTCTATGTAAAAGCTTTTCATTACACTGTCTAACTCCTGCAATAATTATAAACCTTGCTTGTTGCTCATACTTCATTCCTCCTCCCTCCCTTCCCAACTCTCCTTTTTTTTGTAATTCATTTCAAGTAGCTAAAACTGGGTGCAGAGCAACTAAACAATTATCTAGGATCAATTCCAAAGAAACAGTTGAGGAAAACACAAGTATGCTTTATGAGATTCCACTGGGAGGAAAGTTTATTTTTACCTGATTTGTTAGACACCCATATAATTGCCTCTGATGAGATGTGGCTCGTATTTCCTACTGCAATTGTTAATGGAATCTGCCACAAGTAGCTGCAAGACAAAGGAGGGGGAATCTAAGAACAAAAATACTGAACTGATTCTTCTCACAGCAATCAGGGATCATGTCAAAGAAATCAAAACACAATTTCAGTAGCAGTGTAAAGATGTGGATTCTAACAAGTTACTTTGATTTTGAAATGCATTTGCTATTAGCAATAAAACAATGAAAAAGTCATTCATCTTAAAAAAAAAACTAAATTATATTTTACATTTTTCACACACTATCATCATATGAGGACTTTTCTGCAAGGCTTTGCTAATTTAACAAAATGATTCATAAAAGAGGAAATAATGATTTCCCATAGAAAGAACAACACTTTTTTACATTTACTTAGAAAAAGAGAACCTCCAGGTAAAACATGCTTTGATTTACAGGGACTCCAAAGTTGAAAAATAACATACTCTTCTAGCAACTTCTTAAAAAGCTATGATGGGCTTTCATAGCTGTTGGTTTATAAAAACAAAACAAATGGGATGGATCTCCACTTCTTTGCACCATTTATTATCACTTACGTGTATGCAAACTGGACAAAACATGCTACATTTGGATTTGGAGATATGCTGGTGTAATCAGACCCCAACTTCCTTACAGAGTATCACAAATTGTTTCTCATTTGGAATAAATGTTATAATTTATCTAAGACTTTTATAGAACATCTTTATCTCAATAAACAGAAATTGACTGTATGAAGTCAAGCTTTTGGGGATGGAAAGGATGAATTCCTGAGTGTCTTCAGATGAATTCCTGCATGTCTTCATCATCATCTCTATTCCTGAACTCTCAAAAGTATCATTTCACCAGCCAGTGAAAGAACAGACATTTCCCTCACAGGCCCGCCATGTCATTTTGTACACCAGTCAAGGGGAAGCACTCAGTAATGGCACAGGTGGTCTTTGTCTAGGGAGTATGTGTGCATTTAAGCAAGGCAGCACAGCAAGAGGATGGCCCCAACTCAGGTATACACCGTATGCTACCGCTTTGATACCAAATAAGGATATAATTTTAGATTGATTGCATTAAAATGGTGCAGGGATGAATGTGGGCAAGTTTTTGGTGTCTACATCAGCTTCTCTGCTGCTAGTACACTGCATTGCAAAACTAGCCTATGGTACTAAAAAAAATTAGGTTTGCTCCTTTGCGCTTACCCAGAAGCCTGCTCCACTGAACTACAAACACCACCCAAATGTGCCACAACCGCAGTCGACACGTGCTGGCTTGCAAGGGCTGCCTTGCAAGGGCTGCCTTGCTGGCCTCACTTGGGGGCTGGGAGAGGGAGAGACCCCTGCCCTGCCAGCCCTGCTGCCACGCTCAGCTCCCAGCTCCCCACCCATTCACGAAGAGCCCCCCGCACGCATGGGGGTTTGCAGCACTCAGAACAGAACTGCATGTGCTGGGAAACACTTGTCTGTACAGCAGTGATTCAGCAGGGAGGGGGAGATATTTGGAAAACTATACAGCTGAAAGAGCTTTGAGTGACACTAGAAAGAAAGCATGGCATTTATTGCCATATGGGAGAAGAAAAAAGGTCCCATGTGATTTTGGGTTCTCTGAATGTTGGTATCATGACACACTGGGAAAATTATTAGATCTACTCACGCACTGAAGACATGCTCCACATGAGCACATTCTCTGGCAGACACGTTTTGGATAATTAAGCTGTGGCATTTGAAGATACTACTGCCTTTATCACTCTGCCCACTCCTTGTGCTGGATGTTAGCACCCTCCATAGCACAGCCAGCAGAAAAGGATGTCCACTGGTGCATTAGCTTCTCCAGTTCTCAGTCTGGGGTCTTCACAGAAAGTTACCTTCGTTGTTGGCTTAACTAATATTCTGGACTGTGAACTGGAGTAGTAAGGTGAAAATGTGTATTGTGTCCCACTGCTTCTGCTACAGCAGCAGTAACTTCTGGGTTCAACACGTGAGGGCAGTCAGGAGATGCTACGAAGTGATGCACTGGAGAATGTTCACTACTCTCTTAAATACCTTATACCTTACTAGACACCCACCAGTGTTTTAGAGTCTGTCCAAAATACCTTCTAGGACATATATCATCTTTAAAAACACACTCAGTTCTAAATACTCGGCTCTCCAGAATGAAAAAGATGCTGGCAAACTGTGATCAAGAAAAATGAGGCAAAATTAAGCATAAAGCTTATACATTATTTGAAAGAACAGGAACCTTGGTATATGAAAAAAATGAAAGAACTGCATTTGCATGGTATTTTTATGACTCTTGAGATCAACACCTACTGAAAAAGTTAAACTGCAAAATAAAAGATACTGAGAGCTGCCTATGTAGCTTATTTAAAGACATATATAAACATACACAAATATATGAACATATACATGGACACCTGTTATTTTGAGAAGGAACTTCATAAAAAGATATTCTGTACATTGCAATATCTATACAGAGAAGACTTATATTATTTCATATTATTATTTTATGTTACCTCCAATTAAGGTAAATCCTACTGAAATAAGGACAGACCCTTCTCTGAAAGGTGATCTAGCTGTGGAACAGGAGTCAGGTAAGCTACCCATCCTCAGAAAACACGTGGATTTATAGTTGGGAAGATTAGTACTGGTAGATTTAAGTTTTATCTCCCCAAGATGAGAGACCTACTGATGTTCTCAGCACTCTCCAGAACCTCCAAATCTCATCCTCTCAGTTACTGGTTTACCACGTGAACCACAGATTTCCTTTTAATAGACCTCTCCAGAAATCCATTTTTCCTGCTTGTACTGCTGCTGTTTTCTGGATGTTTATCTGCTTTCCCCTTCCAGTCCTCTTCATTCTCAGTGAAACTCCTGCTGCTGTTGCAGAAGAAACCGTGGCTAACTTTTTTATCTGTATGTGAGGGAGATGTATCTGGCTCACCTTTCAAGAATTTTTGTTAGGATGATTTCTCCTACACACCATCTCTGAGTGATCCGCATGGACTGTGTTCTATGGGTGTGACTAGGAAGAAGCAAACTTTTTTGTACTTTTCTATTGCACTCTTCTACTTTACAGAGAAAAGAGGAAGAGGGCCCACTTGCCTGTTTTCCTCCTCCTTTGTCTGGGAGTAGTGCACATCTTTCATTTATTCTTTATACGTTGGGAGCACGTATGCTCTCTGTATGTATTTGACCAGGGAAAGGAGCATCCTGTTCCACCTGGCCATCTGCTGTCTTCTGTGACAAACCAGTTCCAATGAAAATAAAAATTCAGCCTTGAGGGCCCAGCAACTAGGGCAGCAGGACTTGAAACAACCCATTTGGTCCTCCTACCCTCAAGAATATGTCTGCAGGAATCGGATGCCTGTTCAGATAGCACACTCAGCCCCTGGGTGAAATGCTGCTAACAAACTGTGTGTCCAATCTGCCTGAGATGCTGCTGAGCTTCAGAGGGATCTGCACATTATGTCCCTCTGGATACAAACCTGATCACCTTAACAGGGAGCTAAAGGCAGACCACCTAATTGTGGGGAAACTAAGGGCTATGTCAGGAATTTAAGAAACCAGCTCCGAGGATGAGGAGGAGAGACATCTAAAATTGGAACTGTTCTGTACATAACATTGTTCAGTCATAAATGTCTTAAAGAGATGTAGGAAAGGGGGATCTTGTTGAAAGGTAGTATAAATAAGCCTTTTACTGTTGATTTACAAGTGAAAAACTGTTAATGTGAAATAGTTAAATTTAGGTTGACATGCACAATTAAACAATTAAAGGGAATGCTTTGGTGCCTTTTTTTTTTTTTTTTTTTGGTAGCACCACATCAATGCATAATACCGAAGTGTGTTAGCATCTCCATTCAGCTTAAAGAATAATCAGAGGGACTTGTTTGATAAAGTAATACAATCTTGCATCTGCCAAGGTACATGCAATACTAAATACTAATACTTTTACTACATAAAAAGCTAGCTAATTACGCTCTGATTGGATTATATAGATTTTTTTGTCTTGAGCATTACATAATGACTACATAGCCAGTATTAGTGTAGTTTACCTCACTCAGAAAATGATCATATTTGTGATGAGTATCTGCTTATGCCTTGACTTCCAACAAGTAAGAATTGAGATCCCTTCATGGGCAAATTCTGAGACCATAAAGTATTAAGCAAACATGATGCCTCACACTTCTGCCTCTGATGAACAGTAATGTTGTAGTAACATTGGATTTTCAGTGGAACAATTAGTTGACTTCTTTGTAAAGAGCTATGCAAAGCCAAAAAAGGACAGTAGATTATTTCCTCTGCTGACAAAACAAAGATCTCATGTCATTAAAAAAAAAAGGGCAAGGCTCCTGGAGTTTCAGATTTTGCACACCTTTTCAGCTACTTTTTCACATTAGTTAACATTTTCACTGAGATGTAAACCGATAGGTTTTCAAGATTCATCCTCCCAGTAACCTTAATGTGCCAAGCTTCCACCCACTGCCTCTAGTGAATACCACATTCTTCCAGTGACATTTCTCCTTTCTCCCCGGGTTCAAATCCAAACAAAGAAGTTCAGCTGTTCCTAGTCATTACTCACGGAACAGTGAAGATAACCTGCTCAATATTCAGAAGCTTATTATCCTTGGCTGCATTATAAAGACTATATAAGTAATGTGATTGCTTCATGTAAAGTGACAGAACATCTGTACCTAAAATACCACAGCAGAACTTAGCTAACCTGCTTTTTGAATGGGAGAGGATGTGAACAACCACATCCCTCTCTATATCCTTCTGCTTTTACAGACCTCTGGGTTAAAGACTCCTGATCTATCCTGCTGTTCTTTATACAGAAACTATACTTAATCCTTCTTATTGTCCACCTCTATATTTTTTCTATCTATTATACTCTTTTCCAGATTAGAAAGCCAGACCTGCCCTCCATGCTTTGAAGGCAGGTCTACCACGGATTAAGAGTGGCATAATTCTTTTCTCTTCTACACTCTTTGTACTTTTTATACGCTCCTTTCCTACTAATCCCTACTGTTCTATTTACTTGCTTGCCTGTGTCTGCACACTGAGCTGACGTTTACAGAAAATTACCTACCATAACATCAAGATCTCTTTCCTGAGAGAGCACAGTTTCTTCAGAACCCACCACTGAGCACCTAAGTTAGGACTGTCTTCCCCACATGTATCACCTTTGCATTTATCAACATTAAGCCCCATCAGTCATTTTGTCACCAGGTCAACCAGCATTAAGGGATACTTCTGTAATCTTGGTAATTAACTTTTGGTTTTACCACCCTCACAAAACTCCTATTACCAGAAAACTCTGTCACTTCACTCTTCCATGCCCTTTATCACTTCACTGAATAGGAAAAACTTCAGCACAGGTTTCTCAAGAATTTAATGGGTTAATCCTCCACTGAGAAATTCAACCATTTAATTTCTAATTTTTTGCTTTTATGTCTTAACTGAGATCTTCCCTCTTATCCCAGTACAGATTACCTTCTTTAGGAATCGTTCATGAGCAAGCTGGACCTCCAGAAATACATAAAGAACAGTTAAAATGACAAGAGGCTAGATACATCTAGATATAGAAGACATCTATTAATAGTCTTTGATTATATACTTAGCTAGAAAATCAAAGGAGGAGAACCGTGACAAGGTAGAAGAACAGAACATTGTACAGACTTTAGAAAAAAATTATCATTGTTTAGTACATCTAACAACAGAAGAATAAGGGACAAAATTAAAATGCTATGCACAAAAGCAAATTAAGTGATCTGCCTCTTAGCAGGACATAAAAAGCATAATTATTTTAAAGTGTAGTGGCAACCATGAACTTAAATCATAGAATGGTTTAGGTGGGAAGGGACCTTAGGAGATACAACCCTCTGCTCAAATGTGCTAACAGCACAGGAAAACAGAGTTTCATTGTAGGTAGAACATGAGATCAGAGGAGGATACACAGGCTGTATACATTCAGAGGCATCACACGAAGGTAATGAAGTCAAATGTGGCAAATGATTTGCCATCTGCTTTTTTTCCTAATCCCTCCCAGTGCAAAGCATCTACAGAATTACTTTCAGAAAAGCTGAACACCAAAAGCTGTATGTACCTTCAAACAGCTTACTAGGCTGAGAAATGAAATTGTGAGTTGTCTAAATTATCCCTGGTTGGAAAAACAGAAATAACATATCTTCCATGAGCTGACACCGGTGAAATCTCAGCCATCACTCTTCTATGACTTGGTTTCTCTGGGCTAAATTCAGTTGTGCAAGGTGGTGTCAAATGAACTGCCATGGGGTACTTGAGACATCTGTCAGGGGCTGAAAGATATGGCACAGCACCTACAGATGCTCCCGCCCATGTAGTGGCAGCACAAGGTCAAGCAAGATACCTGAGGGCACCTCCAATGGCACCAGTCACCTGTGCAAGCAATTAAACAAGCCTCTCCATCTACTCAATGTTGACAATGATACCTTCCACAATTCCCAAGGAAACTTTTTCATTTCTAACTCAAAAAGGCAAATTTTCAAACCCAAGCTGCTCATAAGAAAGAGAAGACTTCAGCACAGATTTTCAACTATAATATTTAAAACAGGCACTGCTGAAACATTTTATAACTACTATTTAAATAAAAACTTCCAGTTTGCCAATTCAAAATTAATTTCAGCTTGAAATAATTAAAGGGAGAAGTTAAAATTAGTGAAACTGAAATGTAAGGTACTGAAATTACAGAATTGAAATTAATATTCTGAACCAATTTTTCCCCAATTTTTTGCTTTGATTTTTGTCCTGATTCAGTACAGGGAAATGTTTTGATATGTTGAAAATTTCTGTGGGATGGGAATCCATTTCTTGCTCATCTGTAACACTTACTAATCTTTGTAAAGTATTTTGAGAACATAACAATCTGAGACTTCATATCACTGAAGGATATGATTAAAGCTATTTAACATAGAGATAAAGTGAGGCATAAAAATAATTTAAGAGTAAAAAGGATAAAAAGAAAATCCAAGAGTAAAACTGACTGGTTAAGTCACATGGCTCCTTGTTTTAATCACCAGAACTTAACATCCAAAATGCCAACTCTGTCTCTTCAGTTAAAGATAAAAGTCTGGTACATCCAGAGTGCCTGAAGCTGAGAAACAGGGAGCAAGGACTCCTTGGCATTAGTTTCCCATTCTCAGCTCTCTAGATGGAGAATGCTGAAATTTCATGTACAGAGACATACGCTTGGACGAGCAGCGCTGAGTCTGAGAAGGAGACACCTTCTCAGTGTGGCCCTTGCCAACAGTGACGATTCCTTGATTAGGTTAGGATGCTGACAGGGTCATTTCTTACCAAGGGAATACCTTGCTATGAGCCGTCCACATGAACTCATGTTGCTGGGATTTCAGAGACAAAAGAACACGAAAGCAAAGTAATGAGAAAATGTGACCTTTTGGACAGCAAGTCTTATAGAACAAAATGAAAACTAAGAATTAAAGATTTGTATTTTTACTTCAGTTGCATACTTGGCTGATCTGCAGAGAGATATACAAATAGTGGCCAGTAAAGGAAGCATTTAGCTGCATGGCTGCAAAAGTTTCTAGCTAATAACCTTAAAGCCTATTATAAAATAAAGGGCACAGAAAGTTGATAACGTGAATTAACTAAAGGATAGCGTGATGTTTGGACATTAAATCAGTATACCAGGAAATGAGTAGAGATCTCTCACTTCTTCTCCTTGCCAAGACAACTGCAATTTCTGTTAGCAAGGCAAAAGAAAGCCTTTGTTTCCAGTGAATTTTGAACATTAAGATAGTGGAAGGTTCAAAGATAAACTGCTAACAGAAAACCTGAAAGTGTATTCAACTAATCTATGAAATTACAAGCCTTGTTGCCGTGATACCTGGAAGCATTTATTCCTAGGCTGAGAGCACAAGTAGATGTAAGGAGGTCAGTGGGAAACAAGTGGAAGTTGTTGAACAGCACAACAGCTTTAGAGCTTCCTACTACAGAAAGAGATTATACATGAAGCAAAACTCATCAGTACAAGGGTAAAATTTTGTAAGCCACACTTCCTAGAGAGATTGTATTGGGAAAGATAATTTAAAAGCGTCATGAGATTTTCCCAGGTTATTATATAGTATAGTATCTCATTCAGTAAAGAGTATTTCAGGTTCCAGGGGAAGCTCATGTGAATATCACAGGAAATCACATACTTTTATTAAGTGTGATTCTACAGTGTTAGTTCTGTTTAATGGATAAGGAACTGACAATATATTCATGTTGTGAATATCATTCTCACAAGACTGAAGAACACAAAGATTTCATTAGATTTAATACATGTCAGTAAAGTGATTGTAGGCTGTGCCTAGAGGCACAACGCAACAGAAGAAGACGTTATTCCCGCTCTCACAAGTATTACACCTCCTACGCTGAGCCAGGGTGTCTAGGGATTCCTTGTACCCTGTCAGCACGGAAGATGGCAGATAGGAAGGGAAGATTTCACTAACTTTGTACCAAAGACAAATACAAGATGAAAAATGGATAAAGGAGAACAATTTGAAGTAACTGAGATCAACTGAGCACAGCTTGGAGGTATTCGTTGGTCATCTGCGTATGCCCAGTGTGATCTTAATTCCCATGTTCAGAGTGAGAACGTGAGGTTTAGTGCAAGCAACAATGAGAAACAGGGGAAAAACACTGGTAAAGGTAATTGATTAAGTTGGATTCCCCTACAAGTGGGATGAAAAAGCAGACAACAGCAGACTTTTTAATCAAATAAGAAGTTGTAATTAGCCAGCTTGAATTCAGAAATGACAGCACTTAGGTTTTAGTAACTGGAGAAGGCCTGTGGGTGTCTGAATTGGACAGGACTTTCACAAGTCCTGCAGACAGACAATTTCTGATGGCAGCACTGTATGCAGTGAGGAAATGAAGAGAGCAGGACACGGTAAGTGTGCCACACCACATTAATTGTGCAATGCATATCAAGGGTTTGCTGGTCTTGAGCAAAATGAGGACAGGAAATGGTGCTAAGGTTGGGATCCTGGGCTTCCAGGGGTTCTACCCTCACCCAAGACTAACAGATTGGCCCACAAGAAAAAGGTAAGCTAAGGCAAAAAAAGGGTCAGAGAAGTTAATAACAGTGACTACATGACCAACTAGAAAAGATTGAAAGAAAAAGATTGTGGAAGTGTTTACTCCCAAGATCATTCTGGACTACGCTGGGCAGAGGCATTTCCAGCCACTTTACAAAAGCAACGTAAGAATTTGGACTTTGGTGGACTCTGAATTAAAGACAGTGTTCCAGCATAGTCTTTAGGGAGCTCTATCTGACTGTAATAGAGACTATTTTTTTTCATCCATGAGTCCATACAAAATGGTGTTAGGGTGCCATGTAATACACATGCAGTATTGTCTAAGCAGATAACAAAACTGCAACTGAGGCACACGTTACTCAGAAAATAATGGTCTTCGTGCTACCATCTATATCCAACAGTGTCAAAACCTAACTGAGCTTTTTGTATCAGTTTCTTCTTTCTCACTAATGCCTCACCTATGGAGGAATTCAACTTTTTAGTCAGAGCAACCTACCAACCAAAACAACCCAATGGGGTCAGCTCTTGATAGGTGCTGCCAGGCAGAGAATGGCTTGACCACCTGATGGATCTGAATGGGCTCCACACCTGAGGTGTCAGTTTTTCAAGAGTATTGCAAGTTTTTAATAGAAGTGAACTTAATAGATGCCTCATAAATGAACAGAAATCAATTTGTAGAGCAGTCTTGCCTTTTAACTACTAAGATTTATCTACTTTGTCTGAGGTTTTCAAAGGCTCTGATTACATGTGTAGTTGGATCCACCTAATACATATTCCAGAGGGAAGCAAAACTTGGGGATTTGGAAGGTATTTGGAATTGTAGGCCTATTATAATTTTGAATGCAAATTATACTTAGCTGCATACATGGAGGAAACTATGGATAAACTTTATAGTTTGGAGAAATATTTAGAATTGCGTGAGAGGGTGACTAGGAAGCTAATATTCTAGTCTTGAAAGATGCTAGCACTTTTGAGATGACTTGCTTCTGATGGTAAGCCTCTTTATTTGCAGTTCTGCCTCAATACAGCTGTTAATTTTATATATTTGTCTATTACGTATGCTTTCATTTAGAAACTCATGTTTAAAAAGGCAATCATATTGGTATATTCTAAAATAAGGGTTGATAGTTGCTTATAACAGCAACTATTCTAGGACAGATCATGGATCATTTGGGTCTTTTCTGTATAAGGATATAAATACAAAGGTATGGAGGGAAAAATACTTTAAATGGCAATACGATATTGCTGGAATGTATTTTAGAGGCATGTCTTTTAATACAATCATTGTACTATAATTCACTGTAACACTATAATTCATCTGTAGTCAGAGCAGTGATTAACATGCTTAACAGCAATGCATTACAGATGCAGATTTTGTGGTTTTCCTTTACTCTGCCATAGTCCTAGCTCTCCTGGATTTTACAAGAATCTTTGGAATACTTTTCAGCAATGAGTAAGTCCTACAGCTGAAATAGGGAAAACAATTTACATTCTTCAGGAATCTTATGCCAAATATAATGCTCTTACCAATGCAATGAAACCACAAAGTCCCAGACATAAGAAAAGGCTTCAGTGCTGTAACAGCAGCACCAGCATGAAAGAGCCCATGTGTGGCTCTGCACGGTGGGACTGCTTTAAGACGACAGCATGCATATTCTGTTAGAAAACAGCTGTATGATTTCAGCCATCCCATATAAACCCCCACTCTCCTTTGGTCTGATTGCTTTTTTAAGGGTGGATGCAAGGTAATTTAAATGAGTTAATTTGAATTAAATTATCCAATTTGAAAATTAAAAAAAAATTGCATTGTCTGATAATAATATAATATTATCTGATTATAATTATCTGATTACTAAATCTTCTACAAAGTTCTATGTAATTTTAGCTCAACATTTCATACCAAAATAAATTATAAATCAGGTGGTTATAAATATTATGGGGCGTTCTAAAATTGACTCATTTCAGCATCAGTGCTAGCAGAGTACCTTACTAAATTTAGAAAAATATTGTGGGCAAAGAACAAATACTACAAATTCTTTGTCAGTACATGCTTTCTCCTCCCTGCCCAACATTCTCTTTTTCCACTAAAACACAAAAGGCTTCATTTTCAAAAGTGACAAGCAATTTTGGGTGCTGAGTCAGAGATGGATAGAAAGAAGCTGGGTTTAAACATTGTTAAGTGTCTATTCTAACAGCTGCCTCTTTACCCTCCAATAAAGGCTCTTAATCTCCCAGCATCCTTTGTGCCATCTTGCACCAGCGCAAAATGTCCTTGCAGAATTGCACACATGGTGCTGATCATGGAACCTCCATCTCTGTGTTGTCCTTTACCCATGAGCATAGTCCCTTGACTACAGAGTGCAGACCTGAGATTTCTCTGAATGGAGTGGAAGGATGTGTTATGGGCTGAGGAGAGACCACCCCTAGCAGGAAGAAGAGTAGCATTTTAGCTATGCCTACAATCCTCCAATATGTTCTCAGAGACTTAGTGCCAAGCACTTTTCAGTGTATTCCAATGTTCAGTTCTGATTTTTCCTCAGAATATTGTGAATTTAAGCAAGATTAAAATATAATTCCTATGATAGTTTCTCTTTCCTCAGTAAACATCCCTAAGAGTCCCCCACCATAAAATCTGAGATTCTACTAGTGAGCGTGAAGGCTCACATACAGAGATAAGGAAAAAAAATCCATTATCAGCAACTTAAGAAGGCAAAAGGAAGAAGAGGTAAAAAAAGAAGCACGTTAGTAATTTCATCCTCTGATCTACAATGGGGAATCCACATCTCTGACTTTTACGAAGCCAACAAAATACAACATTTAACCACCTTCATCCCTCCCATTACCCTTGTCTCTGCCAAATGCTGTTTGCGCTTTCCCCAATCTGCTCTCTAATTCACTAAAGCCCCCACCTTAACCACCGTCTCAATTTCCCCGGTTCTCCGTACTTCCCTATTCCAGCTACACAAGTTTAATGCTCCCAACCCCCACTCATGTCTGCACCCTGCCACACAGCATTCCCTTTCCCTCCCACTGCGTGTTAGGCAGCTCCCCATCAGCACTGCTGCCCTGATTCTCCTCTTTGCCTCCCCACTTCACTCTGAATTAAAACATAGTGCTGCCCTCAAGTACATGCTCCTTCCCTCACAATGGGATTTATTTAATTAATGTGAGTTAATTAACTAGTTTGGGTATCTAGCAATTCCTGAGAGTTAGTATTAGCAAATAAGATGAGGAAAGTGACACAGTCTGCAGTGATAATAAAATACAGCAGCAGTTTTTACCTGTCAGCCTAACTTCTGTCAGGATACGAGTGCTGCTACCGCACAGGAAGCAATGACACAACACACCAATTTTGTCTTCTTTAGCATTCTGCAAATTCTGCAAACACTGAAGGTTGCCCATATCCTGTACACCAGAGAATCCTGGAAGTTTGCCTAGTGAAAAGTGTTTCTCACAACCAGAAGCTGTGAAATGGGTTTGGAAATAAAGTGTTAAATTACAATTGGCATTTCTGAGATCTTTGCTAGCAGCAAAATCTTGCTGAAGAGACATAAGCACAGAAATGTGCAGGAACAAATTTTAAGAACACTTCCTATTCTGGCTTAATAATAATGCAACAATCAGAAGAGCCTCTAAAAAATAAAAAGGCAAGACAAAAGACTGTGGCTTCTACAGCAAAAAAATCCTATTGCAGCAGGCAGCGTGCGGCACAAGTATTGGGCTGGCAAACACCAACATCCAACAGGAAAGGCACTCCTCCCACACGCACCCCAGGCAGGCAGGCTTCCTCCAGGTCACTCGTAGAAGCAGCTCTTCTGCCTGCTCGTTCCAAGGAGCCGCAGTCTGCACGGCACTGTCCTCTTTCAGGCTGCTGAGGTTAAGGACTGTCCCTATGCACACTGAAGGACAAAATCTATTGGTGTCATAGAGCTGTCCTCTACTAAACACCAGTGTACATGTAAAGAGAAGGAGCTCCCCACACTTTCTCACCCTTCTGCAAGAACAAGTATTTTCAAGTCCCTGCTTGAACAGCAAAAAAAATGGTTAAATCAATAGCTGTCTGTGTTCACACACAGTTCTGTGCTCCACTAAGGATTCTTGATTTTTTTAATCTCGTTCCTGATAATTCCATTTCCTCAGTGCCTAATACCAGTACCTTCCTCTCCTGGAGCCCATTCCCTTCATCGTTATTATAGCTGATACAGAGGCACTCCGGTCAGTCAAGATGAACCAGGGTACCACATCTACTCCCTAGGTAGCAACACAAAAGTTGTTTCTAGTAGAAACACTGATATAAGCGTAATATTTCAGTTATAGTAAACACGAAAGACATAACAAGAAAACACTCAAAGGACATGAGAAAATGGAAGATTAGAGGATGTTTCCCAGAGACAAGGATCCAAATGAGTACTTCTTTTTCTATTTATATTTTGTTAGCCCTTTTTCCTCAGCTTATGGAAAAATATTTGTCCATATTATGGTCCTTTTTATTACATAATTAATACTACATATGCTATATTATTCTGCAATTGCTCTAAGAAGATCTCATAGATACTTATCAGCATTCCCCTTGTGCTGCTAACGTATCAGCCCCTCAGCTGATAAGCGGACAGAGTAAGTTCCCCATCACTGCTCAAGTGATAATGCCATACAAATAAGTAAGAATACACATGGCAATATCCGAACACAGCTATGCTTTTGCTATTCAAATAATTATCAGTAAAGGGACAAGCACAGCCCTTTTTCTGCAAAGCCTGAATAAATGAGCTTTGTGTAGGAAATTCAGAAGAGACTTGAAGGGAAATAAATTCTACAGTTGATCATTCATCTTGGAGTGGAGTGACTGCTGAGCAGCTCTGCTGCCTGTTGTAAAACCTTTCAGTTGTCATAATTACTACGTGGTGTTAGACCCATGAGTCTGTACAGCTCTAGTTTTGCTGGTCATGTCCCTGGCTTGAACCGTTCAACTTAATTTTCCCTAGTCCAGCCACACAGAGAAAGGCACCAAGGATTACCACACTACAGCATGTATGAATACCTTGTCCATATCCCAATTTGTACCTCTTCCTTTTTTCTCTTTCCTCACAGCTAGCTGTGTTCAACACCTAGCAAGACATTTTCCTTTAGGATATTATCATGAACAAGCAAAGATTAGCTATGGAAACTGTGTGCATGATAAGAACACTATACAAGTGAATATTACCTCAGCAACATGAACTTAATAACTTTGATAACATTGGAGAGGTTACTTTTCCACTTTTGAAGAGACAAGCTCTGTATATTTTTAAAAGGCAAAACTTATACCCATAACCAGAAAGCTTTGGTCTGCTCTTTAACACAGTATATAAAAGGTTTATGGATTTAATCAAAACTGATTAGTTTATTGTCTAGACCACAGATTATTTTTCACAAGATTTCTTGTCAAATCTGTGAGCCATTCTTGTAATGATGGATGAGACTGATGCCTTAAAATCATCATTTTCTCTGTCAGCAGGGAAACCCACTGAACCCTGTCAGATGGAGTATCACCTCCTCCCCTGTAGCCTTATAATGTAAGGGCATAATCCTTTCTCACAGGGGTATACAGGAGTTCAGGATTGAACCTACACAGAACTAAAGGATTGTTATTCAGAGGAAAAATATGAATTATACAGTTATTACAGGAGTTGTAAAATTTTGCTTGGATAAGCTGAAATTGCTACTGAAACATTGTACCAACCACAGGCTTTGACATTCAAATCAAAGCTGGTGATTTTGGCCCTTCTGAGGAATGGCGTTCCTAGAAACAGTGTCTGTCATTGTTAGTTTTATTCTCTCATAAAATGAGAACTATGGATCATGTAATGGCGTAAGTGTCAAGTGAAATCTATGTTCAGTTTGCAAAGAAGTGAAATTGTATACCTTCTATAATTTCAGGCCAAATGTTAGAGCTTAGCATGACATACAGTCAATTCTATGCACACAAATAAATCACAGTGTATATATGTATGGCCCTTGAAACACATTTTTCTGCAGTTATAGAGACAAGAAGTCCAAATGTACATGAGATGGGAAAATCAACTATACGTAATCATTCTCTTCTGCAGTAGAATTAAAGACGCTTATAGTAATGGACTAGGCAGAACTAGGAGTAAACCACTGCCAAAGGTATCAACAATTTTCACTTTTACTGTTTATCACTTAGAAAAATCTGCTTGCCGCTTCTATATTCCTCTATATGATTTCAGAGAGAAAAATTAAATATGCTGCTTCACATTTCATTTTTAACAGTTAATTGCTGCATAAATACATAGCATAAAGAAAAGCACAGACATTTTATAAAACTAGAATGGTTCTGAAATATTCAGTTGCCTCTTTATTTACAATTCTTATGCAGCAGATACATCTGAAAGACCTACTCTGAAGTGACTTTTTCTAAAGCAAGGCAAAGTTAAATTTGCCTACAGAGGGTCTGAAGCAGAAGTTTAAACTCCTCATCACTTTGAAGGCAATAGAACTGACATTTATTGCTGTGCCATGGCGAACTACAGCCCCACCTCTGGGTAACTAAAGACTATATGGCAGATGGATGCTTTAAGAGCCTTCCCCGGAGCCTTCCAGTGCATATCGTGTTGTCTGTTTAGATGATAAAACTCCTGGAAAGGTGTGGACCTGTACGTTTTTCTGTGTTTTGTGCAGCTCTACTCTTTATGGTGTCTAAAATGAGGATCACGATTAATCCATAGATAAACTACTCTAAGGAAGCCAATGTTGCCTGCCCTGCAAGGGCACGGCCTCAAATGTGGCATAAATACCATTTGCTCCCCGTTATTTACAGTGCCTATTATGGTTCCCCAGGGAGCCATGCGCCCAATGCCTAATTCATGGGTCACGCAGGGCAGATGAGCACCGACTTTATTGGACCGTGAATTAGACCACTGATAGGTAACACCCCCAAAGCCTGCAGGCTGACGTTATATATGTATGTATACATACCTCTGTGCCTCCCACAACATCTACCTGTGCTATCAGGCCCTGCTGAACATCAGTAAACCCTTGCCAACTTCCTGACCAAAGCCACTTGCAGAATCAGCCAGAACACTGCATTTTGCAATAGTGCTGCACGTCCATCAACATGCTATTTCCATTCCAGTTATTACCCCCTTTGTGTACTTACATAAAAACTGGCCCCTTTGTATCATGTCACACAAACTTCAGTTCTCGTAATGTTAAAAACCAAGGTAATGTATCATGAATTATCAAATGACGTCACATTAATGTGATTTTCCCTGTCTACTGCTTTCACAATAATTGAAGCAATAGTGACTTTTCCAATAAAAAAAAACCCACAAAATAAACCTGAAAAATATCTAGGTCATTGCTGACAGAAAGAGTAAATTTATTTTCAGAATGCCAATCTTGTTTTTCTACTTAATTTGATGGTATGAAAGGACATGTAATGACACAAAGCCATTGTGCATACCAAGCCACATGTGCCTGTGGGCAGTGCCCCACTGAATTGCATGGTCATTGTTATAACACTCTAGACACCAATTTATAACTAAGTCATAGGACTTTAATATAAATTGGTGGATGATTTTTGAAAGGTGAATGGCATAGGCAAGTTTCACCTTTTGCTAAACGTATATGGTTCCTGTTCTTTGGTATTTATACTTATGTAACATGACTTTCACATAACTTTAACTGGGAAGTGGCAAACCAGCTCCATCATCTAACTGGCTGGAGTAAACATCCCACCTGTAATGCCTTCCTTGGGCAAGGGGCTTCCTTCCCATTTGTGGTTAAAAGGACATGAAGGCACAGAGAAAAACAAATCCAAAGGGGGAAGAGAATGGTAAAGAGACTTGCCACAGGATACATATAATATGTATTGTACTGCCTGTTAGGACAGTAAATTCCTGGCAGGGCCCATGCTGATACCTTTTTTGGTGCTGTTTATAGCACTAAATCTTACTTCCCATGTTTAGAAATTATAATTGTGATAAAATACGTAGACAAAACCTCCTAAGAAATTCCACGTAACTTGCCCTGTTGGTGCATAACACTACCCTTCCATGTGTCTCAAGATAGAGTTTGAATTCTGAATTAATGTCACACGAAAATAAAACTGTCTTGTTCTCACCCCTGATGTTCCACCTTACAAAACATTTATGCACCCAGTAGTCTTTACTCAGTAGCAGTTATTACAATCAATACTGAGTACCTAGCAAATCTATTTAAGAAAGTATCTACAATACTTAAAAGGCTTAACATCTCCATTTTAATCAATGAAAAAACTAATAATCTCTGTTTTTCTGAGTAGTAAAATCCACTCACATTACATTATGCATATATACACTTGCACAAAAGAAATTTTCAAGTGAATAAGGGAGAATCACTCTCACGCTGCACTGAATGATGAACACATCCAACAGTCCACATTTGCTTGTTTTGTCTCTTTTTCACAAAGGAACTGATTTCAGCCCAGAACTTAACCAGATGCTTAATACCCTGCTAGGTTGTTCCAATACAGCCAGAAAAACAACAATTTACTCTGTGTCATGTTTGAGTTCCATAATATTCATGTTCTAAAAAAGGATAATGAACTTCTAAACGTTTCCCAATAAACACAACTATATTTTTAGGCCTTCCTCAACAGGAATATTCTATAAGCTCCAGACACGTCAAGCAAAATTTGGTATTTAATTTTACCTTTTAATGATTTAAATGTACTGTACAAGCACAGAGTACTCAAGGTTGAGAGTATGCCCTCTTTCCCACTGAGCATGAAGAGGTGAACACAGAAGCTTCTAAGGCTAAATTTTAATTCTCTAGCACCTGCTCTGTGTCCTTGGCCTTAAAATATGATGCCAAAACTGCTTTAAACAGTAAGATGAGGATTCCCCAGCATCAGCCAGGAATGTCAGCTTGTCTCTGGGATGAAGGAAGTGTGTGGAGTCAGCTGGGAGCAGGAAGGAAAAATAAGTGGAAAAAGGGTAGGGGCAGAGATGCGTAAGTGCCTGCTGATTTCAGCTGGTTTAACAGTCCTCCTAGGACCAGTTCAGCTGGCTTCAAAATTGGAACAGCTGGAACCCCCTGCCTTGTAGAGAGGTCCAGTTCAGCTCTTGACTGCTTCCCAAGTCAAGCGAGGTATATATCTGACACACGGTTACATCTGCCTACTTGATGTATGACCATGGAGAAGTCCACTCTAAAGAATTACTTAAAAAGAAGTATCAGACCTTCCAACCACATTCCAAATTACTTCATGGAGTGTGACAAAATCAAAAGAAAAGGAGAGGAAACAGTTGTGTGATGTAAGATGTAGTCACAAAGAGAACTGTCAGGATGCAAATGGACACATTAAAAGTTTTATCGTGTCGTTCTATTACTGTAATGATTTTTTTCCAATTCTTTTAACTAGCCTCATCTTTACTACAGTTCAAATGGAAGGGCCACCACATGCTATTGATACCAAGCAAAGCTCAGAGATTTCTAAAGAGCCATCTTCATAAAAGTACACACATGAAGCACTCACTTAAACAACTACAGCCTCTTGAATGATATTCATTGAGAAATGTAATTACCTGTTGTCTCCAAAGGCAGGATCCTTGGGTTTAGCATCACTATCATAAACAAAACGCGCTTGGGAGATCACTATGACATTGTCCGTAGTTTCATTTCCCAAGATAGTGATAACAGGATAACCCATCTGTAGTGTCCACTGATCCATTACTTCTTGGATATTTACAGATTTTCCAACTCTTTTTAAAGCCTTCAAGAAAAAAGAAAAGTTTCAATATGTTGAAGCAATACCATCATCCAACATACAAAACTTTTTTTTTGTCCCAGAGACCATACTTAGTTTTAGAGGTTTAAATAACCATCACACATGCACACACACACATTTACACACAAAACACATACACTACATAATTTAATCAACAGTCTCTGTATATCTTAAAAAGAAACATTGAGCAATCTTGCCAGAGAGGAGAGTGACAGTCAGAAACTCATGTTTCCCACATCATTCATGCACTTTTGCTGTAACAGAAGAAACAACGTGCTTTACAGAGTTTTAACAAGAGCCACAGAAATACTGGGTGGGTGTCTCCAAAAGATATTCTTGACCAGCTAAGGTTAAAAAAGACCCAGTGTTAGTTGATCTAGGGTACCTACAATAAGGCATATTCAAAGGGCCTGGTTTCTAAAAGTACAGAGCATCTCTGTTCTGAAAATCAAATGACTAGTTATTTGAAAATACTGTCCCTCATGTCCAAAGTGAGGCCATGTATACAAAGATATCCCCAGCTCCTTCATAAACTGCACCTGTCATAACACACGGAGGATTAATGTGTTCATATTTGATACCGTGTCAATAAAAATGCTGTTTTACAAGTGGATTTTCATCTAAAACAAAAAGACATACTATGGCATCATGGGAGATGAGACTAGGCATGAGGAGAATGACAGGCATCATTTGTTCTTCAGCAATGGAAATGTCCCCAGCTGCCAAGCAGTCCTAGATCACAGACTGAGCAACCTCTGATGAATACAAGCAGAACCCAGCAAGAAGTCTTCAGAACTGAAGCTGCAATTGCAGTGCATTAGGAACAAAGCGGCTGGCAACAAATGTGCTTCCAGGTGAGGCAAACGGAATTATTAGCCTTAACAACAGATTTGAGCCATAGTGGCTCAGTGTAGCCACTCAACAGTATAGCCGTAGTGGTTGTGGACCAGAATACGGTCTCATTTTTGTTCTATTTTATTAGCTGTGGGTTCTGCTGTTCTTTTAAGATTACGTTCATTCCTCTGACCTCCCATCACCCAGAACTGTCCTAAAGGCTTTAACAGAGGAAGACACCAGTTGAGAAGCAAGAAAGACTTTCGCAGCAGCATTCAACTTCAGATTAAGACACAGATTTAAGAGCCTGACTGTAACACTCAACTCTCATTAACAGTCAGTATAGCCATAGGACTCAGTTCAGTTGCCCACACATAGGTGGCTAATGTCATTTGACCTTCACTTGCCACTCCAGAAGGGTACAGATTTACCCACAGATCTTGCGTGAAATCAGTTAGACCCACCTGAACGTCTCGAACACCCTACTGCACCTAATCTGGCACTAGTTGCCTATATTTGAACAACTATCTTAAGTCCCTAGTCAACAGTCAGTGGTTTGAGCTCATTTTAAAATAATCGTGTAGTGGCTAGTCAACTGAATTGCTCTCTATGCTCTGCTGACTGTATTGACTAGATTTCTGGGACTCCAGTTGTTCCTATTCACCAAGTGTTAAATGAGATGTCCTAAAATATCCAACACATCCTTGCAGAGCTGGTGGACCTACAGCAGACATACTTATCTCATGTAGCAGCTGGAAGCCAGACAGGATAAATTAAGGTAAACTTTGTTAGATGTCTGTGAACAAGCAACTCAATCCAGCCCTCACTGACAACAACTGGAGCTTGGACACCTAACTTATATGTATATACCTGCTTGTCTAGATAAACGCAGATGTCTTGACCCCCAGCTGAATCCCAGTTTTGGTGTCAATAGTTACCACTAGATTACCATGTTTACACATGGCTTGAGTTGGTACTTGGTGCCCAAACTCCCTGACTGTACTCTACATTGGCTTGCACTCTGTCTTCATTCTGGAGTGCCCAGACTAGATCTGTAGGAGAGAAATTCAGGCATGCTTGGCTCACTTTATGAAAATTAAACTCTGCCCTTATAGGTCCCTGGGCTTAGGGTCCCTTATAGGTCCCTTATAGAGCTCTAGAAACTCAAGCCGAGCTTAGGCATAGCAATCAAAGGGAGCATCCACATAGCAACTATAAGTCTCTACAGCATACCAAATGTTACAGTAAATAGTTATCTGTTTACACCAAACTTTAAAGCTTTAATAGTTTTGTCCTTCACACAAATCGTAACACCATACAAAATCACAAACACGCCTGATGTAAATGCCAAAGCTCAGCACCTTCATGTGTTTTCCAGCTTATGGGCCTCAGCGTCCTGTCACTAAAGTCAATGATAGCAGATTCCATGAAGTATCTTTTACTGCACATCAGTGACATAGCACAAGCAAGAAAATATATTCTAACATAACAAAGAATAGAAATGCTGCAAAAAACTTATTTTAATGTTGCCAGTAGGTTAACTCAAATGGAATGTCTTTGCATCAATTTTTATATTTGCTCTGGGGTCTGAAGATCTCAATATGCACTATTCACTCCTAACCTCACCAAGAAAAATACCATGGTAAATTCCTGCTTCTCCCTCAGTGCAATAGATTAAAGCATTTTACCTTTGACAATGTGTTCCAGAGATCATTTCTGGCTGCATTGCCATACTTGTGAATGGTTAAATAGTCCTACAGAAATAAAATAAAAATACAAATCAGTATTACTATACACAAGCCAAACAACCAGAGCTGTGAATCACTGCTATTAGAAGTTAAATCACATCAATGTTTGCATTTGTCAGAAGTCTAGAAATATACAATATGTTCATCCTAAGGGAGTAAATAAATGGCTTCTTAAGCTAGTTTACAATGCAAAAATTGTTGCTAAAAATTTCATTTACAGCATACATTGCTCTCCCTTTTCTATGTAAGTCACTCTATAAGCTAAATATTTTGAATATACATTTAAAACACTTTTCTAATCTCAGAAGGGGTTCCTAGGTAATTCTCAGCAATGAAAGGAGAAGCTGCTGGAACACAGTTCCAGCTGCTATTTTAGCAGGTCATTCTGCGTCTAGTGTCAAAAATTTGCTCATTCGGATGACAGCTAGATTTGTTATAAAAGATTTAACTGAGCAATAGCCTACCTGAACTACAAACTCTTATCTAGGGAGATCCTGGTGCTTCAATGTCAAAATACATCATACTGGCAACTGGGGCTGTAACAGGTTATCACAAAGGCTCTCCACAACAGGGAGGGGTGGAAGAGGGGTGACGGGAACCCAACACCGTGCTTGTGCACAGGTACATACATGTGTGTTTTCACAACATACGTAACTCAAGGTCTGGGGGGTTATAAAACTGAACACTTTTACTTATTCAGCTGCAGTTTCAATGACTGAGCGTCCATTCTTCTCCCATAGAAACCAGAAAGCTAATTCCTGATAAGCTACCATCACATTAAATTAACTTCACAAATTAATAGTTTAAGCATACGACCAGGTTAGGTCTGGGCCTTTCAGGCACAAAATGCTTCCAATTTTTAACGACATCTGGAGAGACAACACTGGTAGTTTCCACCATCCTATATCCCTAGACAACAGCTCATTCAATTACAGAAGAGAAATTCAGCAATGATTATTTGAATAACATACATTTCAAGCATTTTGATTGGAAGAATTAAGTGAAAAAACACATCAGAGGTTGTAAATCAATGGGTTCTCCTGCATTTGAATTTCTACCATCTTCACTTTACACAATGGTAGGATACAAACCCTAATTTACAGCACAATGATAAAAACTGGGACAAATTTGCTGACTCTGTTATCTGTGCTTTGTGTGAAGTAAGATACTTTGGGAATAATTAGTATTTGGAAAGCAAATTTTCTGATACACAAATTGTAGCACCTGTGACAGATTTAGCTTTTGTCAGCCAACTCATAGTACAACAAGCAGCAACTCCCATTTAATCACAGCCTAGGAAGGCTAAATGAGAACACTGACTCCGTAAATGCAGTGCCTAGTCTTAACAATGTCATGAGAATAACTTGGAAAAAAGACAATATTATATAGGCTGCGCCTATAGCACACTGTGCTTCCATTTTGTTTAAAAATACAGAATCATCTGAGGCACAGTGAAATATTCAATAGCTTTCAAAGCTAAAGAAGTTGAATTGCAAATTAAAAAGCTAAAATAGGAATAAACAAAAGTGGGACAAGGTAAATAAATAACAACAAATATACATGTACATTCTAAGTGGTACTAGAAAATGCTACATGTATTGGTCCTTCTGAGAGTTGTTTTCAGAATTGTTACACAGCAAAATGAAATGGGTGGAACACTTGTGGATTTACTTCATCCAGGCAATAATCCTGTTTACCAATCTACCATTAGACATTAAATTCGGCTTTTACATTTTGCATTCAGAAAGACTGCAAAGACATGAAATGCTTCTGCCCTTTTCTTTTGTTTTTTCTCCCAATACGCAGGTTGGGAGGTTTAGATATGGCTCATCACTCAATTAAAAAATTATTACCCTCCAATCTAACATGTTTATCATACAGTGGAAACCAAAAGGAATCCTAACATTTACAATGAAATAAGAAAATACAATGATAAACACAACATACGAGTACAGTCCTGGTACCATACAACTTGATCATCCATTTTTCCATTATTTCATGAAAGCTGCATTGAGACCACATACATAGCATCAAACTAGGAGTATTACTGAATGCATACTACACAAAAAGCAATCCTAAGTGGCAGTGTGCATCAAAATACGCTTCCGATAGTAAATCTACATTGCAATCCAAAATCTGAGTGCATTTTCTACAGGCACAAGAGCATAAAGCTACTGAACCAGGTCCCATCAAACATCCTCATATATCTGTATCCTGTTTGCAACAATAACCAGTACCAGACACCTAGAAGGGGTATAAAACAGGACAAGCATACAGTGACACTTCCCCAGTATGCTTTCCCAGCATCCAGCACTTCATGGCACAAGGAATCCTGAGCAGTTTAGTATCTTTGTATTTCATAGTTATCTTCTGTGAATTTGGCCAGTTACTTTCGGAACCCATATAAATGTGTAGCATTTGCAACACCTTATAAAAAAGCATGTCCCACTTCAGTGATCTGTTGTGTGAAGATTCTGTTTCAAACATCTGCCAGTCTGCTGGTGTCACCTGTTGCTCCCTAGTTCTAGCACTAGAAGAGACAGTGAACTACTGTTCCCTACTTCACTCTCCCCAAGTCACTCATACTTTTAACAGATCCCTATCATGTGTCCTCATACCAGAGCTTGCTTTTAAACTGAGGACACCACCAGACCCAAACACTCCCCACTATGCTGTAAAGTTACATTTTGTTACCACCATCCAAACTGATGACTTCAAAGCTAGCTAGGGTTATCATGACGCAGCCTGAACTTTCATTACCAAATTAGCAGCCTCTCTTGAAGTATCTTTCATAGACAGGCACTCAACTTAAAAAGGAAGAAAAAAGGCTTATACAGATCAGCATCAAATACATCCCAGGAAGTATTAAAAGAGGAGCCAAAGATTGATACATACCCTGCTTGTCTGTTCTAAGGATGGAACAAGCAGGAATAGAATCCATTTTTCCTCCTGGGGACCCATATCTAAGTCTTAAGTAGCTTGCAGAGGGACAGAAGACATGTTCTTATTGACTGTAATTCTCCAGGGCAGGGGTATTAGCCACCCCTTCGCCTTTACATTGAATAGAAAAGAACCAAAGCAAACAGAAGAGAGATGCAAGCCACAGAACAGAAACAGAGGATGACACTGAAAACACAGCTGTCTGAATCTAAGCTGCACTCAGCACAGCTCCAAAGGAGGTAAAGTGACTTAAAACCACTTTCTCACAAATACATATGCCCAGAACCATCCGGCTGTAAGGCTGCTTCCCTTCATAAACTCTCAAGTCTATCACATCAAAAGCTGTTCCATCAACTGGAGTATGCTGGAGCATGAAGATATGCTTCAGCCACCTTCCTAACTTTCAGCTATAATCCTATGGTATGTGTGAGGAGAAAAGATGGCATGAAAACCTCTTTAACAACCCAAGACTCAACAGCACTCTTCTACAACTCCCCCTTTCTCCTTCACTGTAATGCTGCCTCTCAACTTTTTCTTTGTCATGGGGAAAGTAGAAAGAGAGTTCACAGACCCTAGTGCAGTGTCACTCGACATGAAAATTAATCAAACACACACATAAAAATGATAATTTGGTTTTACATTTCAGCAAGCATCCTCTTGTAATATTCTTCTTAACATCTTGGCATTAAAACATGAAGCCAGTCTTTGCCAAAAAGAATAACGGAATATGATCCCTTCACCTCTATCAATAAAAAAAATTTAATCAGACAATGTGGTTTTTTGACATGTGTTTTAGTAATTTTTAACAATAATAATTTAAAAAAATTCCAAAATCTGTCATGCCATGAAAACAGTCCAATTACTGCAAAACCAAAACCTAAGATCTTGCAAAAAATCCCAACAGATTTAGACTATGATATAATGTTTTGTCAAATAGTAATCTTAATCCCCCCCAAAAAAATTAAAAGGCTCAATGCTTTTGAAATTATTTTATTACTTGAATACTGAAGCAGATAGCTTGAACAGTAGTAGAAATAGGAGTACAGTTAAAAGTGCTAAAGGATTTTGAAAGATGTTTTTAGTTATGCTATATTGATTAAGCTTGCAGGCCTTTTATTGTATTAGACTTTTTTAAGAAAAGGAGATTATTTAAAAGGAAAAGTCTTTTATCCCTTTGCAATCTTAGTTCTCTCAGTACTGCTAGGGATTGAGCCTCTCGGTTTCAAAAAAATGAACTACCCCACCATTCAAACATGATAACACTCACAAACTAATAAAATGTAGTGACTGATAAATGCAAAGAGGTTAAACAAGTGTAAAGGGGAGATAAGTCTCCAAACACGTATCTTACTTTTAGGGGAGACTTCAGATCTATAACCAGGAACTGAAACATCAATTCTAGGACCAAACTCCTTTCTTAGTTTATCGGTATGAAGTCGATTGGTTGGCTGAAGGAACAGCTCCCAGCTTATGAGTGGTGCTGAGATCTGAAACAGATTAACATTGAATAACTTTTTCTCCTAAAGATAACTGGGAAATTCCACTATATAAGATGAGTGAGGGACAAGTAGCAAAATATTTTGGCATCAAATTCTTGTGGCTACGTTCCTCTGAATGCCCTCATTTCTCAGGGCTCAGGAAACAGCAGTCTTGGCTCTACCTCCCTGTTTTGTATTTAATTCCTGCTCCTGGGTGCACATCCTCCTCCCTTCAGCCTACAATATGTTCTTGTTGAACAGTTTTATACATGACTGTTGTATCTCACCGAAGATTTAGAGCTACTAATAAAACATTTAGTTCAGGTGGAAATCAGGCTCTAAGGCTCTGGCTATCAAATCCAGCATGTTTGTTTTCCCAGAAATTTGTATACTTAACCTTAAGACACCAGACACCATCTGACAGATGCTGACTCACTGACTTTAACATGCCACCTCTTTTTCCTCTTTCCTTCACACTACTAACATCAAAGCTGCTATCGCACATTATCTTGACATTGCCTAACATCCAAATAAAAAAGCTTGGGCAAGGGTCAGAGGCAGGAAAGTACTGCGTATGTTTGCAACGGTGAGTGACAAACAAGAGGGAGCGAACACCAGTGGTAAAGCAAGCTACCAGCAAGCTACAAAGAAGTGAAGATTCCTGTAAGAGAGGAAGACTACTGAATAGAAAAGCTAAAACAGACAACTAGGTTTGCAGTATTTTTCAGCTGTATAACAGACTAACCCTTGAGAAAGAGCCTTAAGGAACAGAAGTGATCACCCTCCTGGCTGGACAGTCAGACAAGCAGTAGAGTACAAAATAAGGAGTAGGTAAATTCACCTTATTGGTCATGGTGAACATTGTATAAGGCAAATTAGATGGGGGTTAACTCTATTTGTGTCAGAAGTAATTTGTACAAGTGAGTCAAACAAAGAACAGCACTGATCAGACCACTTATCAAAGCACTACTGCAAAGCCAGCTAAGAAAAACCTTGGAAACAGATTTTTCCAGGTCAAGTAAGCCAAGCAACTTCTTCACCTTCTACATCAGTTTTACTAAGAGTGCCCAAAACTGCTTCCAGGCACCCTTGTCAGAAACTGCCAACCTACAGAATACAGTAGAGTCATGGAATATACTCTTTCATGAGTGAGTTCTACCAGAGTATCAAAAATGTCGATATCCTTCCTATACTTTAATCTATTATTGCATTAAAATGTGTTCCTCCAACAAAAAATGAAGTTACTTACTGGCCAACAAGCCAAGAATTAAACTACCTACCTAGTTAGTTTAAGCATTTCAACCTACAATAACAAAAACCAGCATCAAAATTATATTGAAACAGGAAGCACATAAGGAATGTAAGGCCATACCTGCAGTGTAGATAGTCCCCGCCTAATACTAAAATTATCACATCTGTTTTATATACAGACACAGCATCAAATGCATGATGCTGCCTTGAGCTACAGTTTGATGACACTTTGGTGGTACAGCCAGACAGAGTACCTTCCACAACCTCTGCTCCTCCTTGTCCCCATCCCCTTGTTTGTGAGGCTGCTTTGCAAACTAGGCCTCTGAGATGGCCTGTATAGGAAGTAAATCTATCATTCTGCACCAAGGACACCCTTTCTTCCTTGATCAAGTTTACCAAAAAGGACTCCAAACTCTTCCACTGCTACAAATGAATTGGCACTGGGTGGCCATGCACGGATGGGAACAAGCGGCTGGAGGTAGCATTGAGGGAAACAGAAGGGTGGCTTCCTAAGCCAGTGTCCTGTCCAAGTGTCCACCAAGTATTACGAAAGAGACCAGACAGGAGACACGGTGCTAATTTCAGAATACAGTTAAGTGAAAGATTATCAATGTATCGCATTTAAGGGAAACAAAAAGTTTATTTTGAAGTGCATTTCTCTAAAAGCAATGCTCAAATGTTCTTTTCAAATGTTCAACTAACAGTTGATGGTATCATTCCTCATCAATAAGCTAATTTTTACAGTGAATTAGTTAACCTTCATTAAACCCTATGAACAGACACTGTCATTCAGCACTGAAGTAGACTAAGCTCAGGGACTTCAAGTCACAATGAAAACACTATCATGAATTAAAGTAAATGAAAAAACAGTTAACTTCAGTTTTGAAAGTGCCCACATGGGGCTACAATGAGCTTTAACTAATCCAATTACAATTCACACCTTCAGCTACTTTGAATGAACTTTGTGTGTCCCTGTATAAACACAGCTTAAACCTTGTTTACTTGGCATTAAAAGTAAAACTCTGAATTAGAATTTTACACCACTTTGAACAATCAAAGAATATAGCTTCTAAGGATAATCTTTTTTTTCCTCCTTATTTCTAATAATTCTACACATATCAGTGGAGCTACGTGTTGAATCTCTTCCACATAGAAATTTATTGGCTAACATATTTTAAGTGATTAGTAATTCTATCTCTTCATTTTCTGAAAGTGGTGTCCCTGTAAGATATCCAGGCCTGGCAGCTAGGACTGGGGATTTTTTATTTTTTTTTAATCTTCTCCAAATCTTTTTTGTCTTTTTCTTTAAATAATAACACCAAAGAATTATTTTATCTGCTCCATATACAATCACACTTTCTCAACTGCTAATTTATCCAGCCTGCATTTTTACCATTAGCTGCATTAAGCAATTAAAAATTCTTAAGAGCAAGTAACACTTTCAATGTTCCCAATAATTCCACTGTGGTACCACAAGAAAGCAATATTTAAAGTGTCCACTATCAGGAACTTTTTAGCTAACTTCTAGGTTCAAACTCACAAATAGGTAAAAAGAAGTTAAAAAAAGCCTGAGAGGTGTGCAACATACTTCAGAGGCATCATGCAAGTATTCACTTCAGATGCGTTTTTGCCTTCTCTTTGGGCCACTATCTTAGTCAATGCATATAATCCTAGGGAAGGAAATGAGTGGAATCCCATCAATGTACACCAGCTGAAATTCCAGCCTTTTATTTTCAAAAGGTATATTTAGATTTTTTTCACACACAACAGTGATACAATGCTCGCAATCAGCAGCAACTGGAAAATATCCACTGTCAACATGTCATATCTGCAATTAAATCATTATATCCAAGCAGCAAGCTATAACTACTAATCAGGAAGAGTGATACTGGAACCATATATGGAAATAAATCTTAATTTTCTCTAGAGCCAATGATGCTGAATAGGCCATATAATTATAGTATTTTACTTTGTCCTTTTTCCTTTGTAATTCATAATACTCCCATACGCTCTAACAATAATCAGATCAGAACTGACATTTCTGGCATTATATGGGTCAATGGGATTTTTAGCACTGATTTCAGTGGGAAAAGAATTAGGGCAATGTTGAGAGCATCTCATCCACGGTGTTGGAAGTGTAACACTCATGTAGAGGATACAGACAGGACCTGCTTCCTGTCCCAAACAGCTCGCTGTCCAGGCTGAGACACAAGAGAAACTAGAAAGAGAAAGGAGGAGGCAAGAGCCATCATTAAGTCAATAGGACTGCTTTCTTCGCTCTACCTGCTTCTTGTTGATAAGAGACTAGTACTGTAAATCAGAAGTAACCCAACTGAAATCAATATGGCCCTGTCATTTTCATTCCAACACAAGAAAAGAATCAAACCTCAAACCACTGTAAGAAACACAATTTTGCAATTAATACATCTTCTGCATTGCAACTCAGTGAAGCCAAAGTGAATGGGGCATCTAAAACAGATTCAAAATTTGTACTCAGGCAAATTTCCAGCTACTTTAAAATATATCCTGCTTTGCTGGGAATCCTTATTAAAAGATCAGAATTATTAAATGGAGAGGTTTCTTTCCCTTGTAAAATTCAGCTTCACCTATTAACTATTAACATGAGGAGGAAGGAGATTCCATTTTGAAACACAGCAACAGCAATTGCAGTGCGGTGGCAAAACAGTTTGCATGCAAAGTCTAAAGGGAACAGTTAGAAGGATTGCAGAGTTATTGCCTAGCAGAGTCTGATGCTATCTGCTGTGCAGTGAGATACCTGCTAGTATATTAAGCTTGGCTTTAAAGAAAAATGTATTTGATGTATTACTTTGTAGTGGCACTGAACTACTGAGCTAAGAACAAATCTTACAGAAATAAAGTACTCTTTGAAATTGAACTGCATATATTTGACTGAATTTGTACATTCATTTTAGTTCTGCCTTGTTTAGTTGTACAATACATTTGAACCTAAAACCAGATATTGCTCAAAAAATATATTTTTAATGCACAAAAAAAAATGACGGAATGTTTTCCAGAGATATTTGGATGGCACCTGCTAATTGTGACAGGTTGGCTGCTCATTCCTCTGCATTAACTTTAACTATGCCCAGGGATTGCTAACCAAGCAAAAAATCTCTGCTCTACTTTTCTGTAATTTTTTCTATAGAAGCCCCAAAATTGGAAAGAAATTAATGCAACTTACTATGAAAAGGTCACCATAAATGACTCAAGAAAACTTACTGTAAGTATGATTTGCATGTCACTGTGTCTAGATCATAATGACCTGCAACATTTGTACAGTAACAATGAATAACAGATAGGAAAGCAGTAACAGTAAAGCTTTGACTTTGCTTATAAGTTATTTGTTGTTTGTATCAATTGAGTAAATGTTTCTCATGGTGCAAAAGACCATCAGACAATACAGTCACTAGAGCTGCATTTAATTTTGCAACCCGAAGACACCTTAAAAATCATTAGCATTTACATCTGGCTATATGCTACTGTGTCTACCTAGCTACAGTAACTGAACTTTAAATGTATGTAGAGAAAGAGAAAAGAAGAGGAAGAGGGAGGAGGAGGAGGAGAAGAAAGAGAAGGAGAAGAAAGAGAAGGAGAAGAAAGAGAAGGAGAAGAAAGAGAAGGAGAAAGTTTTGATGATGGCTTATTTTATCCAGTAGGGATTCAGCTTTTTTCTGAATGTCCTCCACTAGGCTGAACAGAAGTAGATTTATTTCATTTCTGACGTGTTTTAAGTGTTAACTAGGAGCTCAATCCTGCAATCTTTGTGCTGGAAATATCCCCACTGACTTCTAAAGAGCTAATGGAAATTTTGATTGCTCGAGGATGGCAGAATCGCACACAAAACATGTACTTCCAGCGCCCTGTAAAGTCCATTGTGCTGCCTCATAGCAACAGAGGCGAGGTTGCCACTGAGCTCCTATCAGGAAAACAGTATAATTTCATTCCAAAAGAAAATATTTTCTTAAATAGCTGCTCAGCCCGCTGATGTTATCTGAGAATTTATACCTATCATTCTTACTCTTAATAATTCCTGTAATAAAAATGAAGGAGAAAATAGTCATAACTGAATTTCACATGCAACAAAATAAGAGAAGCTCACTGAAAGCACAGCAAGTGAATACGTACGCGGTATCTGTAATATGACTGCACCATTGTCATAAAGGGCAACCCTGTTCTGAGGAAACAAACTTAACTTGTTAAATAAATAGTGTGTATACTAATTGTTTTTCTTTTCGTAAGAAGCTTTAGCAATGGAGCAATAAAGAAACATTTCATCCTAGCTGAAGGACAGCACGACTTCCTCCTAATGAAGGTGACACCGACTGTAACCTTGCTCTGAACATGGGCACTGGGGACATCGCCGGCTACGGAGGTTCAGCAGCACCTGCCATTATCACTCTTTATACCTCTCCCTGCTGGGACCTCCAATGTGGCCAGAACATAACTGTTGGAGCTGAAATCTCGTCTTCAAAATGCCTGTCTCGGACCGAATTCTTCTCCAAAATTTCAGTCAACACCAGAACGAAAGTATGCAAAAATATCACATTTTACCTTTTCTTGGCACTCTTTCCTTTGAAAAGCTCTGCTGTCCCCATGCACTGGAGCAGAGGTCTTAAGGTGAGAAGGAAAGTGATCTTGTTTCAGGAATGTGCTTAGTTCCTAGCACTGATCAAGTTTAGGTGAGCTAGCAGCTAGAGAGTCCCTCTCTCTCCCTGTACCGACGGCTCACAGCTGCCTACGCTTACAGGGAGGTTTAGGGCCCTGAAGCAGAAAGTGAAGAGCCCGTCTCTCCCTTCTCTCGGCAATCCCCGACAGCCGCGGTAGAAAACCATCAGATCCAAACACACTGGGGACAAAAAGCAGAGCAGAAAGGAGGGAAAGGAGTTAATATAACCAAATAGGAATATTCTGCTAATGCAGCATTTTAGGAAAAAGCTCTCTCTGCACAGCACCTATGTTATATCGGGCAAAAAACACCAGCAGTCAAGACGGGTGGCTGCTCTAATTGTGGGTGCATTACCTAAGGCCGTGTAGCGTGATTTGTAGCAGCGCTGGGCTCTGTGACCAAACCTGATGTGAAGTCTGTTCTGAATATCTGAAATAGATTAGAATGCTAAATACTTTGACAGAACATCTTCTTGGGTTTCAAAACAGATATCCAAATTTCATGGATCTTTTTTGTTTTAATCACATTGGTCCAATTTGCCCCCAAAGGTGCAGGCACTCCACTCTCACTGATTTATTTATAGCAACATTAATTGTGTGACTGACGTTTTCTGAAGGCCCACCTGGGTGCCACTAGAGGCTGAGCTGCAGCCATGCTGAGTGCTCACAGCTGACGACAAAGCCCGTGGAAGCTGTGCTTTGAACACATAAACTCTTCCAATCCATAAGTGCTAAGACACATGGGAGGGAAAAGTGCTGCACTGGGCATCTCATATTGCATACTCCACACTTGTGTAAATTTTTGACTTTCATTTCTTTGGGCCTAGATCTCCATTTATAAAATGAGGCTAGCACCACCCCTTCCCTCCCTATGAGGTTTATGTCTTCTGTTCACTAACTGTCGGTGATATAGTCTGATACCATACCGGATAGCATTGAAGAAAATTGTGAAAATTAAGAACTGGGGCCACAAAGCCCATGAAAAGTATACAAAACTACTGAATAGAAGGACAATTCAGTTAGCATGGTCCACTTTGTGAATTGAATCAGGCATTGTCCTATGTAGAAAACACTGGGAAATTGCATAATTAAAAATCCTGGTTAACGTGCATACAAAAAAGGAAAAGAATGTAAAGATAAAATTAACTTTAGCATTTATCAATAACTGTATATTTAAATGATGCATCTTCAATCACATTTTTTCTTTAAACAGAAGCATTTTGCTATACACACAGTATACTCAAATCCTTTTGGAGCTAGAGAAAGGACTTCCATTTTTGGTAGTGATATCCGAATCTGGCCCTTACTATGCTGTACATCTTTAACACTTTCAAAGGAAAAAAATATTGTGACACTGCAACTTACAGAAGTTTCTTACATAAACTGTTACTGACCTACTTAAGTCACGGTGGAAAAAGCTACAGAAAAAGTCCGTAACACTGAATTCATTTAACAAATGTAAACCTAAAATGCAGAGTGATGTAAACTACAAGCAGGAGAAATGCTGAGGGGCCAGAAAAGGTGAAAGATGTTATCAATCTCGTATGACACGCAGTGTAGAAAACAGTAACGTCAGCTCCTATGAGATTTCCTGTGACTTCCTATGTCCTGCTTTTAACATGCTCAAGTTTTCTTGTTGACAACTGTCAGTAGAAGTGAGACAGTTTAAAAAATAAAGGGATCAGTAGCAACTAACTTAAGGACAGGTCATACCCAGTATGCCCATGATGATACTTTGATGTCCACCAAGGTCATACACTCTGTGCTCTTCTAAACCAGAGGAGATGGGTGCAGAATTAGCTGAAAAGTACTTTAGTCAACATCTACTAAATGCACCAGCAAGGTGAGCTGCAACACCAGAGGTACTCCAGCTGTAAAGATGCTCCTGGCCTGGTGGCAAAAGTTACATCCTCCCACTGAGCAGAGGAAGACTCCAGGTAGTTCCATGTGCACTGTTGACCCAGGGACAGTGTCACAGCTCATTGCTTCACTGAGCCTGATCCTAAGGTGTCTGATTTTTTTTGTTTTTACAGAAAACTCTATTGAAGTCTCTAATGATGTCTCATTTTAAACAGCATACAGCTAATTGTTGTGAATTGGGAATTAAGATATAATAAATAGGTATGATAAAATAAGTACACTGAAATCTGTTTAATATACTATGTAAAAAATAGATTATAAAATAATACTGTGGAAATAGATGAATACATTTCTTGTGCTACTAGATTGTTGGACAGAAGTGGCAAACAATATGGAAAATAGCATATTACAGCTTTATTTTACACCTAGAAAGTTTCTGATAGGGTTTCACATTGACTGCCACAATTCAAAAAGAACACAGGCATGCACAGAGGTGCCTAAAAAGCAGGAAATATTAAGCAGTGTGGGTGAAAGAAAGTCTAACTAGCCAGCTTGATGACAGTAAAAAGTGATTGAAATCTGAACCTTGCTGTATTTAACAGCCTGCATGTCACATTTCCCCAGACAGCTCCTCTGAAAGGTTGACCAATTTCTTTCAATACAGTGGCCACTCAGCAGCACCAAAAAAGACAGCGTATATCCAAAGCACTGTATGGAAATTCTTCTTCCAAATGTACAATGTGAAGCCTAAAGTACAAAAGCAGTTAATTTATCACAGAAGCAGAGATTCCTACAGTAACTAATTCAAACTGCTGATGATGCACTAAATCAGAGTGAGTGATGAACACATACATAGCAGCAAGTGAAGTTCAAAAGGATACAGATCTATGTGATCAATGAGCTGCCACATGGCAAATGAAATGCAGTGTTGACAAACGTAAAGTAATAGAGATGAGGCTTCAAAATAATCAAACCGAATATAAGAAAAATTTAAATAAACTAGTGCAGAAATGTCTCATTACAGAGCTGGAGGTGCCTCTTTACACACATCTAAGTACCAGACCTTCAAATCACTGGTCTTTCTCTCTATATTTAATATGAAAAAAACCCCCCACTGATAACTTGAAGAGGTGCCTTGCCATAAAGCAGTAAAACCTTCCAGGAAATGTAATACAGCGACACCAGTCATGTAAGCAACCATCTATTTCAAGCACACAGATTAGGAACAACAGCCTACAGATGAAAATCTCACACAAATCTAGTATTATATTGCATATTACTGCCCTGAGTGATGACTGAATGATAAGGCCAACTTACAGTTTCTTTCTCTACCAATCTATGCAGTTCAGAAACATAATCAGAGCAAGTGGTGCTGACCAAGCCTCTTCATACTCTAATCACTGTCCTAGCTGATTAATGGCTTTTTGACTGAAAAGCAACACCACTTTGTAAGAAGAGTACTGGCATTCAGTGACATGCACCTCTTGAATTTCCCTGGAGCATAAGAAACTTTGCACATCATGAAGGATGTCAGGACTTTTAAAAAGAAAGAAATCACCTACTGTGAGAAGGAAGGGCTTATTAGACATTTTCTACAAAAATAATAGCTGTGGCTTTCTCATATGCAAGTGTTACCAGCTGTGGCTATTACTGTCATTATTCAATTATTTATTACAGCCAATATATTCTCTTTTGGTTCTGTCTGTGGAGTGCTATGTGAAAACAGTGAGAAAGTTCTGTCTTTGTAATAAATCTTCTGTTTGAAAATGTCACATGATTCAAGACATCATATGTCTTGGAAGGGCTTCCAGAAAATCATACCTTCACTAGATAGTCTCTTGGCTGCAGTTTTATTGTGGAACTTCCACACTATAATCCAATGGTCTTTCACAGTATATTTACCATGATAGGAACAGGCTAGTTATTCCTGACAGATAAGAATCTCTCCAAAGCCATCTATGCTGTAAAACTGAGCATCTCTACTACGATTTTACCTCCTTGCAGACTCCTCAACAGAACAGTCTGCTGAACTGTTAGGGATGATGTGCACCTTTGTACATTTGCTTCAGCTCATATTCATTGTTAAACAATACCCAACAAAGAGCCCCACACTCCTTCATCAACTTTTTTCTTCTTTTTAACACAAATGATTGCTTTCTTTGACATTAAGGGATTTTTCTCCCCCAAGCTATCTTGATCTGCTTTTCAAAAAGTCCACCTGCAAGGTGATAGCATGTAATTAGATTAAGAAAAAAGTGGTAACAAACAAAAAAGGTAGCTATCCCATTTGTTTCTTGCTCTAAACCTTATCTTTTCCTCTCCTTAACCAAAAGGTTAGCACATTTGTTGTAGCTTCTCTTATATAAAAGCTCTAATTCTGTAGCTCTTCATTAGATGATGAACCATACCCTGATTTCAATGAAACCACAAACACTCAACGCAAACAAAAAAAGGACTACTCATTTTGGTTTATGTTAGTGTAATAAGACTACAGGAATACTCTTTTTTTATCACCTGTGAAACACTTAAGGACATACCTAATACACTAAAAAGAACTGAAATAATGTTAATATTATTAACACTGATGTGCTCCATGTACTGGAGGCTAATGAAAAACAAAGCAAATAAGATAATGTGAAGGTCCTTCAGAACTCAGTTACTCAGCAAGCCATTAGAATAACCAGGAGGAATGAACCATCAAGTGCACTTTCAGAGTATTTGTTATTTGAAGAGACTTATAAATAGTAATAATACTTGATATTGCAGCTATCCTTGAGAAAGGCCATCTAGTTGAACATTAGAACTCCATGATAAAACTGGATTCAAGGCAACATAATGCTAAATCCCAAGCAATGGTACCAGGTCTAAAGAGCTAAAAAGCCTAAACCAATGCATGATAGAAAGGGTAAATTACTCCTCCAGTTCCCCTTATCATTAGCAAAGCTAGCCTCCCAACTCTACAGTGCAGGAACACTATTTTGTTAGATCCACAAAACACAAAGAATTAAATGACTGGCAGACATTTCCAATTGTATAATTTGTAGCTTATGAACCTTATGTTTTATTTTGTTCAACCTGAAGACGTACACATGGAAGATCTCTATCTGGATTTCACACAGTTTTTATAAAAGAAGTTAGAATACCATCTTCCTACAGAACTGATGCCAAGACTTTCACCAGTCAGATTTTCACAGGTAGATTTTTCATAGACTTTCATTAGCAAACAGAAGAATTCCTATTTAGAGCAGAGCCGTTGAAAAGCAGAAATAATAGGAAACCACTCAAATCAAAAAACAAAGCTCTATTACAACTTTATGGTAATTATGATTATTTAATCCCTGCATAGCCCTATTCTTTGATCTGAACTTTTTTCTAAATTTATTTCAGGACAATTTCCACACTGTTATTTCTCAGGCAAACATAGAAGAAAATAGAAAAATGCGGTCTGAGATGCATGTATTAGAACTTTCCCTTTCTAAAACCCTGGGTGAAATGCTTTTTTGGGAAAAAGTGCCACTGAATTTCCATATGAATGGATCTGTGCAGGCAAAAGTTTCTGGTTGGAATACGGAGATTTCTGGACTAAGGACAGAAGTCTCATTGGTTTAAATGAGATGGGGGTTTTACCCTTGACATATACAACCTTTTATGAAGGAAACTTTTGATGTAAAGATTTCTTATCTGGATAAGAAGATTATCTAACTGATCTGACCTGATGTTACAATTAAGAAAATGATCCAACTGAGTCCTGTGAGTAAGTTATGCTGCAAACCCTGAATGTCCTGTAAACTCTCCAGAAAGCTGTATTTCCCCAGCAGGTTTCCTTTCTTTGCCTATTGCATGGAACACACCTCTCTGACAGAACCAATGCATTTATTTAACTTTTGTTTTATATTTTATCTTCCAATTTATTTTGGTTAGAGGTAGAATTATTCTGTTAAAAAATGACCTGATCCTAGACATAGTTTATTTAAATTTCAAAATGAAAAGCTTACTAAGAACAGATAAGATTGATTGCTCTTTCCATCTTAGCATAATTGTATTTCAGGTGAACATCAATTTACTTTAAAGGACACTTCTAAGTAGCAGGCTGCATCATACATAATTCATTAATCACAGCTGCCTGTAACATGATTTACTCAAGCAGGTTTCAATGGAATAGAGGGAGTCACATTGTTTTTTATGCTTTGGCTTGTTTGTTTTTAAATAGTTTACGAATCACCCATTTGCGCTGAATTATTGCTGAAAAGAGTTCATCCTTGGTAATCAGCATGTTGAATTTCTTTCTCTTCGTACAGAAATGTTACCTCTTTAAATTTCTTTTAAAAGGCAGAGTGAGTTTTCAAAACATCGTTAAGGCAGAGAGCACTCCATGCTTATCAAAGGTAAAAATAAAGCTCAAGGATTTTGCTATGGGGGAAGGGAAGGCAAAAATATTTATCTGGAAAGCACTACTAGTTTTAGGGCTGTGTATTTCTGGCTGGCTTGACATCATTTGTTGTTATTTGTTATACCAGCATGCAAATGTAATTGAAGAGAAGTAGTTCTTTCCTCAGTTAGCCCTTCACACAGTTGTCACATGGATAAAATGGCTGTTATGTGGCAATCTGCACAAAACGGACACAAAACCGTGTGCCAGTTAAAGTGCAATCGCTTGATATACCAAGAAATATAGGTAAAACTGGGGGCACTGCAATGTGTGTTGCACTACTCAGCGTCTTCCATCAAATTTGGCTTCAGGGATATGTTGGTGCCTCGGATGGTCCTGAAGTAAAGAAACATTTACACAAAATAGATGCAAATATAGTTTTAAAAGAAATAAGAGAGAGAGAGAGAAACTTCTAGAAACGCACACCTACACAAAGACAGAAATGCCTTTACTTACTTGTAAGCCCACTTGAAACACAGAGTGACCCATAAAGTTAGCCAACATTCGAATTAGAGCTGCACCCTGTGGGAAATAATAGAGAAAAAAAGAAGTTACCCTTTTTGCATGTCAATATTACATAATAATAACAATCTGAAGTAAGCATTTCCATCCAACACTATCATCTTGGAAACTTATGATTAATATAATCTTTATTTGTGCTGGAATGAAAAAAAGAGAGAAAACATAATGCAAATGCTTACAAGGAAAAGTGAGGAATTAGATTGGTACTGTTAATATCCTGCCCCGTATACTGAATGAGGTGCCGATCATAAAACGCGCTCTCTCCACTGCTGGAGCACGGATGTGTCAGCTCCACAGCTGGTTGCCACCAGCCTCTCTGTGTGCTCATCAGTACTGCACAGTTTTGAATGAGGGCAAAAAATAATGTCCATGCTAAATTCTACCACACCGATTATTTATAATATTTTTACCTCCATTATACTACTGTAAATCAGGATTTAGTGAAACTACTTTCCTTTGTAAAAGGCTTCAAGATCTGATGATCTGGAAGTGAATCATTTTCATAAGAATTTTATAAGATGTGGATATACTTATTTGACTTATTAATAGCCAACTTATTTCCCAGACCATCATGCAAAGAGGTAAGTACTTGTACAATGATCTTTCTCTACTTATATCAGTTCTTATCCCTTTGTCCCTTCAGGCAAAGAAGAGAGATCTAAAAAAAATCTTTTGTTTCACAGATGATTCTAATTCTCGGTACTTACACCAAGAAAGAGAGAGATACTTGCTAGAGTAGCTTTCTTTAAGGCATCCCTTTTGTGTTTTCTCAGTCCCTCTCAGAACCACAATTGCTGTGTATTTTCCCCTTGCACAAGTGCTCTATTTCAAGCAGAAATATCTTTGCAGATCTGATTTGATGATTTAGCTATAATATCCCACTTTGCAATCCAATTTCAAGACAACCAGCCTTCCAATCCCATTAATCAAATATTATACTTAGTACTGATCACTACCCAAGAGGGAGGACACTTTCAATTTAAAGTCAGTGAATCAAAGGCCATAAGAAAACATGATGCTAGAACTCAACAACCTCAGCTACAGATGTAGGTTCAGGAATTAGGCTAATGCTCAAATAGGAAATTAAAAAAAAAAAAAAAAAAGAAAAATTTCACGGATTCAAATATTCACAGGTTCTAAAGCCAAAAGGACTATTACAACAATATAATCTAACTTCCTGCATTAATAGAGGTCAAAGAGTAATTGAGGCAGAAACCCTATTGCTTCTCTTTACACAATAGCATCTATTTTAGGAAGATTCAAGAAAAGGAAAATGTTTCAAAGTACTACATAACTTGTCACAACTAATATTTACTCTCACAGTGAAAATGTGCACCTTTTTACTAATTTGAATTTCTCTAGCTTCAGCTTTCAAAACAAGATTTTATGTCTTTTCCTGCTAGATTAAAGTTCAAAATAGTTTTGGAATTCAACTGTTGTCCAATTTTTAGACTGTTTAACATGTTCCACTCATTTTTTTGCATAGTGCCTATTTCTGAAGTACTGAAGGAATTATCTGTAATAACCACCATTTGAAATAGTTATATAAATCAAAAAGATTAGTAAATTATTAGTAAATCTTAAGAAACACAACAAGTTCTTCAAATAGGAAGCAACAACAAATAATACACAGTTACTAAAGTAACTGAAGGAAAAAAAAATACAATTAATTCAGGAGATGTTTCTAATTGCTTATAGGAATTGAACAGTGGATAAAACAAAAGATGGTGTTTGCATTATTAACTCTATGCTATGTTTTTATGGTTGTACCTGATCTTACTGGGAGACCAATCATGTCTGGAACACACAGTAGTATAGAAAATAATCCCTATTGAAACAGATTATTACCTGAACACACAAGAACATAGGTCAGGAAGCATTATTACCCTTCTTTTACCAGAGGAACAGAATGAGTAAAGTTCTCAGATATGTTTAAGCAGATAAATAGCAGATAAATCTGTCTAAGCAGATAAACAGCAGATAAAAAAACCTAAGAAATAGATAAATCTTATTTATCCAATAAGTAACTTGGGCACGGCAACCCAAAACATCTATAGCAGAACCAAAAATATATACTTTTCACGAAATCTGGAAGTCCTACTTACAGCTTCCAGAACAACAGTACGCTTGTCCCAGCTCTGCCATCTTCCCCACACAGGGAATGCAAACGCTTTCTTATTTGCTGAAGGATAGTATAGGAAATGAGAGAGAAGGAAAGGAAAAGGATTCTGAAGAAAAAGTGGAAAATGGAAAACCAGGTAAACTCGAGGGGAAAAAACTGTCCTGGGGAGACGGAAGGAGAAACGGGAGCAAATGCAGCTGGACAGAAAATTGTGGGACATCTTTTCCAGTGTGGATGGAAAAGAAATGGGAGGAAGAAAAGGGAGGAAACGACTTATTTCAACCTGTCTTGCACTTTGAAAGCAGACAGAACAGAGAACAGCGAAACATTCGTAAGAAGAGCAGAAGCAATCAATACATTCCCAGCTCTGGGAAAGGAAGGGAAGGGAAAGGCAGCAAACACTGGTGCTCTGACTGGAGATGAAGAGAAATAGGTTTGCAGGGAGAAGGACTAAAAAGCAAGAGGTATGCAGAGTAACTGGCATAAAGAAGAGGGCTTACTGAACAGAGGAGCTGGGAGGATGACCCTAACCAGAGGGTCCTGGGAGATAAAGAAGGTATGTGCAGTAAGTTCAGCTACAGAAGCAAATGAACACACGGCCTTGGAGTCATCTGAATGGCCCAATGTGCTAGCATTGCCACTGCCTATCTGCCTAGCAAGCAGTGAACTAGATGGAGTCCAGAGGACCTATGCTTCCATACCTTCTGAAAGCTTCTCTGACCTAGACCTAAACCTACAGAAAAATCCTAAATCACAACAGAACTGTCCTGCTGCAGAGGATGCTCTTTGGAACCTGTCAGCATCGTTCCCTGAACACCCTGACAGGTAACCCATCTGCTCCCCACTTCACTCCCAGGGCCACTTCTGCTCTGCCAACATTTGTCCAAGTGAGGAATGATGTATGGAGTCTTGAGAAGTGAACCTGGCTCTCTTACAGGGCAGAATGGCCATTTATTGATGACTTAAGTGCCTTCCTCCAGGCAGTGGATGACTCAGTACCTTGTCAAGAGGTAAAACACATTGGTTTAACAGGTCTAGTGGAAAGCAATTCCTTCCTATTCAAAAAACATACCTACATTCCTGCCAGTGTAAAATCTGACTCACCTTAAGCCATCGTACCCCACCTTAATAAAAGTCTATTCAGACAAATACAGCGGATATTCAGTCAATGATTAATGGCACTACCCGGCTCTGGTGAAGCACTGTTCCTTAGCAGATCTCATGAGTGCTCTGTAAGATATTGATATCAATATCCTGCAAATTAAAGGGAAACTGAGGCACAACACAGCGAAATCATTTGCCGAATATCACCCAGCATGCTCCTCATATAACCTATGACACAGTCGAAGCTTCCTCAGCCTCAGCACTGCTATAGGAAAGGAAGGTAGAACATGTCAGCTACCCCATGGAAATCAACTGCACACACAGTCCTTTTCTGCAAAGTGCTCCCAGGAAAAAGCATGCTCATGGGCAATTACCCAACACTGGTTGAAGTGCTGTAAGTTTATGCTCTTTCTTTCCCTGAAGAAACTTGTTTGCCTACTCACACCATGGTAAAGACCATCCATAATTAAAATGAGGAGCAAAATTCCTTTATATGTGAGCTGAACTTGTCTTTGAAATCTACAAAATGCAGCGTCACAGCTAAAGCATTCAGTCTAATTCCCTCCATGCCAACATAGAATAACGTGATTGCAACCTTGATCTCCGATTAAATGAAACTAATTTTTAAAGACTCACTTCTATATTTTTTGATCCTGTGGTATCACTACAGGTCACAATTACTGTAAGTTAATTTAATTCTCTGACTTATTGAATGATCTAATTTTATTATATCTGATTTCTTAAACTAATTGTTTCATTTGCAACTTGCATCCTGTAATCATTTCTTATACAAAAGAAAGCACCAAATGGAATTTTCTTTAACAGGAAAAAATAAGTAAGTCTTATGCATGAACCCACAAAAATATGACTACTCCATACAATGCAGTACTGTTATACAGCCACACAGGAGGGGATACATCAGACCAAATGCAGGTATCTGTAGCATTTGTGTCTACAATTTCTTTAGTTGTTTAGACTTTCTTTACAGTCAATGGACAGCACCAGTCACTTCTGGGTGCACTTTATCTCATCTTAAAGGAGACCTCCAAACCGGTTGGGAGAATTGTACCCTAAAGGCACCCATCTCTTGTAATTTACTCCAAAAGTAGCCGTGGGTGACTAGCTCATATGTACGTATCTGCACTGCAGACATCTAAAATGAGGTGAGATGAATTCAACTGCATTGTCCAAAAAGGCCATGCAGTGACTCATTCCCCACTCTTGCAAAAGTTCTATACTAGTAAGTAGTTCCCAAGAATTTCTGAATTGTAGACATATAAAACTGGTGTGACATGACCCTTTTCTATATATATAGCCATATAACATATATCATATCTCAGTTTATTCTACATTGTCATACTTTCATATAAGAAAACCAGCAAAGGTAGACATTCAAGAGAGGGCCCTGAAGAGAGGGCAGTGTGCTTGCTAGCTGAAGGTGGATGTACCAAGCAGACAGCAAAGAAAAGCACTTAAAATAATGAACTGGTGAAGCAGTTGCAGTGAAGGAAACAATGTAAAAATCAGTAAACCAGTAGACAGGATTATGCAGAAGCTAGGAGGCAAGGGCAAGGGGCCATGTGTGAAGAGATACAAATGAGCAGTAAACTCATTCAGCATTATTCTTTAAGGACCAAAAACTATGTCGGTATTCTAAAAAGTACTCATGAGAGAAAAATGTCACCAACACAAAACAGAAACCATGAACTACAGCTGACTCTTGTGAGGGTACAATAATCTATCATTTTGTAAATGCATTGGAGTGGGGGAAGGCAAAGAGAGCATAAAAGGCTGACCCAGAAAAAGCATAGCTCTTCTGTCCTCCTTCCCACCAAAACTCATCATTTTTTTCTAGAACATCAACTTCTTTTTTCTTTTTGGTTCTGCTTTTGTGTGTTTTGTTGTTTTTGTTTTAACTGTAGGATTGAGATTCTTCTGATGGGATGCAGATGCCTACATTGTAGCTATCTGATGCTTACTCAGTTGTATACAGCTGAGCCAGCTGCCTGACTCCCTTTTAAAGGCAATGGAGAGAGAAGCAAGCACTTCAGCTCATCCTGATTCATCTCATCCAAAGACACGCATCTAAAATAGGACAGATTAATTTCACCCTAAAAGTGCCTGTTAATCTTCACTGATGACACAGGGAGGTTAGAGGACTAGTCAATTGCAGGGGTCTACACAGTGAACATTCCAAATGAGATTACATTAATTGCTCTGAAGATATTTTATCCTGCAACTTACAGAGCAACCTTTGAAAAAGTGAAAGCGTAAACAGTGCAAAAACACCTCCCTGAGTTTGCGAAGTCCAACACAGCATCTTGCAGGCTCACCTATCCGTTTCTCTCACGTAACACCAAATATCAGTAATAATAATTACACAGACCTCAGTATAGCTCTTCTTCAATGAATGTCCACCTTGCCATCCCTGTTTCAGGAATGAAAGCTATTTATTTGGATTGAGTTCAGAATGATCCCTTTTGTGACATAAAAGCTAAAATCAGGAAGTATCCTGGTATGAAAAACACCACCATGGTATCCAAGGTGTAAGTGGGGAGTGAGGTGCTGAGGAGAGGAGCACTGAACCACCAACAAAAATTACATAACTGAATTTCTAAAGAAGAAAAATTTTAATACGTCAATTTTCCACAAAACCTCCACCCATCCATTTTGCTTTTTCTTCTCTCATTTAAAAAAAAAAAAGAAAAGAAAAACAAAACCGACATTGAATACAGGTGATTTATTAACATTCTTCTATTGTGCAGTAGTCAGTTCAAATTCAGCCTTGATTAATATGTAATAGCACCGCTTGTTTTTCAAATACAATGGGACACAGATAGGAGGCCTACAGTTATTTTTCTGTATGCTTCTATCCCTGCAATTCAAGATTAGGGTCAGTATCTCTCTAGCTAAGGGAAATGTGAGTTACTCTATCGTCTACCTCAATTACACTAGATTTTATTCATATCATTGTTAGAGCTATTATTATCAATAATAATTTCTTATAATCACCTTCATCTTCATTGATTAAAACAAGGCTCACACCACATACAGGTACTCACAAAGGTACCATTCTTTCATAAAGAGCTCCTGATTTAAGATGAGAATCAATAGACAAAGTTTCATGGCCACTAATATATACCTGATATATACTAGGCTGTTTTGTTTTTTTTTTAATTGAACCAGTCACATTATACACACATTAAATAGCTCCCTCCTTAAAGTATTTACCCTGAGCTATAGGTGAGGTGCCTTGTCAAAGACTTTTAAATCCAGTGTCTACTGACTCTCCCCAAGAACTTCAGCTGGTTAGTGAGACAGAATCTCCCTTTGCAGCAGTTACGTCCAGGCAAGAACAACATATTTATCCATGTGCTCAGTTATCTTACTCTTTGTATCCTATAGAGTCCCCACCTTGCTGGAGAAGGAAGTCAAACTCATCAGGACTTCCCCTGGAGCTCTTTCTGTACAGTGGCCATTTGTAAGGATGGTCTATGTCCTACTGCCAGAAGTTCTCCAGCTCCACATCTGGTTACCCTCAGAAGGTGCAGGTGGATGCCAGACAGCTCTTCCGACTTCCTAACAACTAATTCAGCTCTTTTAGTTAGTGTTTCCCATATGCCTACCTCAAATTGATAGTTCCCGCAGCCTATCTGTTACAAAGAATAAACTGAGCATGGGAATCAACCCATTCTTCAGCAGGGAAGTCCAATACAAATAATTCATTGCACTTCTCTGCTATATCCTTAAAAATCTGAGTCCCCCTTTTACAATTTGGCCATGACGTGGCCCCTCACCCAGTAAGCCAGAGCCATACCTGCTGTATACACTCAAGTCAGGCATGAACTGCCTTAGCAGAATCACTTAAGATGACACAAAAAATTTCATATTTTGGCTATGTTTTGAATAATGGTTGAAATGTATCTTTTCTTCATGAAACGTGCTGAAGAAAGATTTTTTAGAACTGCAAATGTAAGAAAAGCAGCATACAGGTTGGGTTTTTTTCTTAAAAATGTTTAACACATTTTTACAGTACTGTCAAATAGAAGCCTAAGTGTATTTGCAATCAAATGGGTTCTTAAGTAAATGAGTATAATTTTATTTCAGTTCAAATTCCTGATTTCATACATTATTCTATATTTCTCAAAAACTTAGATAATTCTGTGATTCTAAGTTCATTTCAAATATTAGAAGAGCATGTTACCAAGCACTCATACAAAGACTGCACATTTGCACATTATTTTTGTAATGTGAACACTAGCCAACAAGTAATATCCAAGTCACGTTTTCCAAAACAATCATTCTTTGTTGGTACTAAGCAACCACAGCTGGATGCCCCATGAAATTTAGCTTATTGGGAAAAACACAGCATGAATTAAAGAGAAAGAACAATGTACATCAAACATGTAGCAAAAACGTGACATTTAAAAAAGAACTTATATAAGATTAAAAAACAAAATTAAATCTATCAAATCCTGGAGAAATTTAACACAAAAAATATGTTTTGACTAAGTCACATCTGCAGAATTTGCTCAAATGCAGATACAGAATAGTGTATATGTGTGTAAATGAATTGTTTAAAAACTTGGTCAACTGAGCTGCTGTGTTACACTACATGCAGTGCACTGAATTAACTGAATTGTTACCCTCAGCACATTAAAGAAGAGGACCAACAGATGCAAGAAGTCTGGCTGTAATGTCTGTTGAGTGACTGGTGTGACCTTAAGCAAATCAACGGACATCCCTGAATTCTCCTGTAAGAACAACTGAAAACTGAGTAACCACTTTCAAATCCAGATGTTGCACTTAAACTGTGCTTCCTTAAGCAAACATATTCACCGTACACTTTTTCCTTTTTCCCCAAGAGGAGAAGTCCAACCATTCCTCAGCTCACACTCAGAAGGTCATGCTGAAATCTATTTTACCTTCCTACCTTTGTAATCTGAACCGTCTTTGATGGTATATCGCCTTACCCTGATAGTCGTGGAACAAGCGTGTCCTGTTTATGCCATCAGTTACAACATGGTACTGTGGCGGGCTCCTGAGAGACCTCTGATAAAGTCCTTCTATCGAGCTGTAAAAGCAGACATAATTGCAAAGCCTTCTCTGGAATTCTTCAGCTGTCTCTATCCAAAATATCTCATCTCTGGGAACTGCAGAAGTACTCACTGAGAAATTATTTTCAGGGAATTAATTAGACTGTATCATGAGTCACCAGCACTAAATCCCTCTTTCATTTTCAGAAACTGAGCACTGTAATACACCAGTTTGGCTATTTTCTGTATTCTCGAACAACACCTCCAAATACTACAAGAAAAATGAAGCTTAATGCATGTGAATTTGATGAGTGTGAATGCTTCCTTATTTGATTAGGATAACAGAATGTATTTGTTTAAACAAGTAAACATGCGCCTATGATTTCCTCCCTGCGGCAGAAATGTAAAATGTTCAAATGAATTCCTAGAGGCTTTCCCTTTGGAAAACCCACGTGAAAGCTGTAATAAGTAAGGAAGGAGATAGGTATATGCAGATTATGAAGCATACCAGTAAAAAATGTAACAATACAAGCCTAATCCTGAAGTTTTTAGTCCAGGCCATCATTTAGTGACACACTGAAGTACCTTAAACACATAAGCAACCCAACTTAAATTCACAGAATCACAGAATCATATAGGTTGGAAAAGACCTTTAAGATCATCAAGTCCAACCGTAAACCTAACACTACCAAGACCACCACTACACCATGTCCCTAAGCACCTCATCCAAACGTCTTTTAAATACCTCCAGGGATGGTGACTCAACCACTTCCCTGGGCAGCCTGTTCCAATGCTGGACAAGCCTTTCAGTGAAGTAAAATTTCCTAATATCCAGTCTAAACCTCCCCTGGTGCAACTTGAGGCCATTTCCTCTTGTCCTCTGACTTGTTACTTGGGAGAAGAGACCGACTCCCACCTCTCTACAACCTCCTTTCAGGTAGTTGTAGAGAGCAATAAGGTCTCCCCTCAGCCTCCTTTTCTCCAGGCTAAACAACCCCAGTTCCCTCAGCCGCTCCTCATCAGACTTGTGCTCCAGACCCTTCACCAGCTTCGTTGCCCTTCTCTGGACACGCTCCAGCACCTCAATGTCTCTCTTGGAGTGAGGGGCCCAAAACCAAACACAGTATTCGAGGTGCGGCCTCACCAGTGCTCAGTACAGGGGCACAATCATTTCTCTACTCCTGCTGGCCGCACTATTTCTGATACAAGCCAGGATGCCATTGGTTTTCTTGGCCACCTGGGCACACTGCTGGCTCACATTCAGCCGGCTGTCAACCAACACCCCCAGGTCCTTTTCTGCCTGGCAGCTTTCCAGCCACTCTTCCCCAAGCCTGGAGCATTGCATGGGGTTGCTGTGGCCCAAGTGCAGGACCTTGCACTTAGCCCTGTTGAATCCCATACAATTGACCTCGGCCCATCAATCCAGCCTGTCCAGATCCCTCTGTAGAGCCTTCCTACCCTCAAGCAGATCAACACTCCTGCACAACTTGGTGTCATCTGCAAACTTACTGAGGGTGCACTTGATGCCTTTGTCCAGATCATTGATAAAGATATTAAACAGAACTGGCCCCAACACAGAGCCCTGGGGAACACCGCTTGTGACCGGCCGCCAACTGGATTTAACTCCATTCACCACAACTCTTTGGGCCCGGCCATCCAGCCAGTTCTTTACCCAGCGAAGAGTACACCCGTCCAAGCCATGAGCAGCCAGTTTCTCCAGGAGAATGCTGTGGGAAACCGTGTCAAAGGCTTTACTGAAGTCTAGGTAGACAACATCCACAGCCTTTCCCTCATCCACTAAGCGGGTCACCTTGTCGTAGAAGGAGATCAGGTTGGTCAAGCAGGACCTGCCTTTCCTGAACCCATGCTGGCTGGGCTTGATCCCTTGGTTATCCTCTACATGCCATGTGATGGCACTCAGGATGATCTGCTCCATCAGCTTCCCCAGTACCGAGGTCAGGCTGACAGGCCTGTAGTTCCCCGGGTCCTCCTTCCAGCCCTTCTTGAAGATGGGCGTCACATTTGCTAATCTAATACCACAGCTTACGCACATAAAATTAAGCACTTAACTACGTACTTGGCTGAATTTGGGTCTGACTGGTTTCCCTGCACTTGGTAATAAATTGTTAAAAAGTAAGGGACTACATTCATTAAAAGGAGCCCAAAAAAACTATCCCTACCTGATTTTAACAGTACAGACTAGAAAAAAAAAAATCAGTAACTTATCTTCTTTAGCTTTTAAAGTAATACAGAATTTCCAGTTGATATTTGCTTATCAAGCAGTGCATACCCACAAGTTAATGTGTTGTTGATACTCAGCAATAAAACCAGGATACAATTTAATAAACAAATTAAACTTACACTATTTTTAAAACTTTACATACAGTGTGGATAAGCCAATATTTTTAAAATCAGCAAATATACCTACAAACCTGTAATGTACCATGCTAAATCATCAAAGATGCATAAAGGCATCTTATGTTGTTTTTATAGATTGTATGGCCATTTATTGGATGCCAAAACATCACTGAAAAACCAACATTATATTCAAGGAGAGCTTTTCACTGGGAAATCATAATCATTTTCTATTCTGATGAACACAGCTGTTCTAGGGCTGGATAATACCAAAATGGTCAGATGGTAAGATGAGCTTTGGTGAAATGTTTGTCTTAGACATAAATTCTGTTGCAAATTTTAGGAACATGACACAATGAACAAAATTCAGGGGTAAATGACCATAACTAATCATGTTCTTGAGGTGGATATTGTCACATCATTTTCCTTGAATAATAAAACGTATCAGTCACCTAGACAAAATGCTATCGGGACTCCATTTACAACAGGAGTTTTATTTAGCCTCACCACCAAAATCTCTCGTACATGTTCTGACACCACTGACAAGGACAAAAGCACGTTATACTTTTTCATTAACTGCTTGTAGGAGGAAATCCTCAAGGATGGACAAACACAAGAGGTTGATGACATTATTTATGTTGATGGGCCAGCATCAGAAGTTAAGTAAGTAGCGAATAAACTAGTGCATCTTAAAATCCACTATATTAAGAATCTCTTGTAATAATACAACTGGCTCCACAAATCCATGTTTTCCATTAGGAGTAACGGACAAAGATTTTCCCTTTTATGATGAATACTTACAGAAGTGTTTACATGGTCACAGTTACTTCACTTCAAAGAGGAAATGCGTCACCATTTTACCAACCAGATCCACAGAGAATTCAAAAGCAAATTAAGTAAAATAATACTCAGAATTTGTGATGATTCTCCATTGATGACTGCCTTGGGGATCTGATAGTTATCTATTAATCCAGCCAATGTGTTCTGTAGTGATGTGGTATAGCACCATTTTTTTTTTAACTAGAGTATTATGCCTTAATAAAACAAAGATTTTAAAAGTCTATGTTTCAACACAATTTATCTTTACCAACCACACGTTTAATCTCGTCAAAGATTGCAATCAGGTCTGTTTGACCAGGTTTGTTTCCAGAAGCATGAAAAATAATATTCCTTTTTTTTTTTTTAGTTCACTAAGTACCACAGAAGAATCTCAACCCATTTGCCTAAGACTGATTTGCAACTACATATAATTAAACATGCCATTCCACTTTCTCTCTTTTAATACCTCTTTTAAGCTTCAGAAATTATCCAGTACTTAAACATACCTTTAAAAAACAACAACAACAGAACAGTGTGGCAGAGGTTGTTCCAGAGAGTTCCCTCCTGAATAGAGGGCCTGCAGGATCATATTTTGATCAAAATATTGATCACATTTTAATGTCAAGTGTTTTTTTCCTTTTACTCTATTTCATTACCTCCAGTTTATTTTCTATTTCAAATTCTTACAATTTGTTCCAAGTTACTTTAACACTTGTAATTGGTGCTCTTGTTTTACTGATCTGAACTAGGATGTGTGTCAACAAAAGTCATCCCTTGCCTTTACTTGGGCATTGTTGTTTTTGGACTCCTTCAGGGAAAAAACAGAAACTACCTGTAAAGGCTTACAAAGGTACTTTCTGCTTTGCCCTTTGCTGAAAATTACCATTACAAAGTAGAGCCGGAGAAGCAGAAAAGGCAAGTGCATTTCAGGAACTCTGGTGCATAGGCTGGTACCTCCATGTACATCCACCTTTATCAATGCTTTATTTTAAGCCATGGAAACATCTGAGACACAGATGCACTATTCTGTTCCTTCTGCTCCCCGCCAGGGAAAGAAGTATGAGAAATGATGGCAGGGCACAGTGTCATGAGCCACCGTTGCCATTTCTGCTTTGATCACCTCCTCCAGCCCTTGGGAGCTGCTATTTGCTGCTGCCTTTCGATGGGAAACAGGCAGAAGACAGTCTTGTACCACAACAGGTTGCATCTTCCCAATTGCACTACCTTGACTGAGCAATCTAGTCTAACGAGCTCTTCTTTAAAATAAAATGCTTTTATTAACATTTGTGCTCCATTTTTAGTATTTTCAATCAAACCCATATACAGTTCTCCCCAGCATGGGGAACATAACGCTCCTGAAGCACTGTAGGTGTGTAGCTGTTTATATACCACACAGTGATTTCTATGTTTCTTCTCCAGAAAATACTATCTTAGTATACACCAAACGGTGTAAAAAGTTAATGACAGTTTGTTTTGAGTCAGGAAGGTGCTCAAATGCCCTATTTAAGACAGGAATTTTAAGTATCTTGAAGCACCTGCCTAGTTTTACACACTAGCACCCACCAGCTGGAGTGGGACAGCCTGCATAATTGAAGTCAGGCACTCTTGGGATGGCTCTGAACTTGAACCTAAAGGTTTCACCAACTCTGAGTTTCAATGGCTTTCATATTGGAAGCAGTAAAGACCTACAACCTTTTTATCTAAGCAGAAAGAAATTATTTTCATTACAAAATACTTCTTCTGTTACGATACATTACAAACAAATGGCTCCTGAAAGCACCTTCTGTAATCTGGGCACTGACCTGCTGCGCTCGCAGCAGAAACCAGCATCGCGCAAATGTGCACCCAGGACTTAATGGCATTCACAGATGACATCACAGCTAAATTAGTCAGGGAAAACAAAAAGCTCTCCCTTTACACTGCGGTAAGGGAACGGATTGCAAAGCCACCTGGACTGTATTGTAAGGCTTTTTTAACTAGCTGGATGCCATCTTATGTTACTGATTCAGTTATGTGAATATTTAAAAATAAAAACTGTTTTGCTATATATTACTATTTATAAGTATTTCTCTAGTATTTCTTTCACTGTTAATGAGCTGCTCTCACTTTTCTGTGGTCATTTCATAGATGCACATTGCCACAATTTCATTGCACTCATGAACTGAGCGGATTTCACTCCGATACGAATCCTGATTTTACTGGGCAGAATAGATGTTTTGGGGTTTTTTTTTTCTTTATTTTTTTATTACTGCGCCAATATCCTTCCCAGTGCCTGAGGAACAGAAGTAAAAAGCACACAGTTTTTGGAAAGCCTTTCCAGTGAGTGCAGTTAGCCCTCCTGTTCTTCCACATTCTTGCAGAACATGTTATGCTGTGAAGTTTCAAAGACAATTACACTCAAAATGGTGAGCAAGCCATTGCTTTCAATTTCTTAAATTCTCCTTTGCCAGAACTGTTATTGCAACATACAGGGAAGCTGAGCATTTTTCTTTGTGCAAATTTTTAGTTGAACAGATTTCCTAACACAGAACATTGTCTTTGAGGGGAGGCAGGGAGCATGGTCCCCCTTTAATAATATTAGAAATGTATCTTCCTTCCATCACTCAGACACAGAAAGCAGGAAAAAGCATTTTTAAAGAAGTGGCACAGAGTTAAGAAGGAAAAGGAAATTATACACACAAAGGTTTAGGAAATAATGAATTGTTTGCATTACAAAGCCAGGGCCAGTAACTGATCTCACTGCTGAGGTTAATTTTGCTTACAGGAAGGGGAAAAAAAGCAATATTCTCCTCTATTCCAGTCATCCTCTTCCTTGTTTTGATTATTGTTTGTCACTGGAGAAGATATATTCTACTGGGGGTACTTTTATAGTTGCACTCCATCATACTGGTCTTGCCTGCTCTGATTGCTGCCAGAATCTCCAACCAGTACACTTCAAAGCATGCAGCAGGCTGATGGAAAGGACTTCAGATATTATCTGGCTCTCTACAGTGTCCTTGGTGCCCTTTCATCCCTTCTCTTATCTGGCTGTGACTGCTCTGTCACATCTAGAGCTATGTCTCCTTTAGTTCTGCCTGGGATCTCTCTCCCTCACACTGTTCGGGGTCTGGCTGCTCCCTTTGAGATGCAGCTGTCTTGTTTCTCCATTTTATTACAGCTGGTTGTTCCTTGCTGATTGTTGCTCCTCGTGTTATTCTTGCTGCACTCTCTCCTCCTCTGTTGATGCAGCTCTCCAGGACTATGATTCCTGCTGTCAGTTATTTCTGGTGTGGAAAGGCTGTCACGCTTTTTGCTTTGATTTAACAATTCTCAGATCCACTCTTGTGTTCAACAGGCTATATTTCCTACTGCACTTGGGATATAACCACTTTTCCCGTCATCGTGGGAGGACACTCTCTCACTTCCAGCTGCACTACGAAGACATATCCACTCTCTGATGTAACTTGAGAGCCTTGAATCATCTATCAGTACTGTTTATTAATGAACTATCACGACTTCTCATTTTTCTCTACATATTTGTGACCCTAGTGGAGGATGACACGCTCCTATCTGTGGAATGACTAGTAGAATGCTTTTGAAAGAGGCAAACATTACCCTCAACAGCTTAAGGAAAAACATTGTGTGCTGGAGGGTTGTAGCGCCTGTTTCACTCTTCTCGTGGGATTACCTGAATACCACTCTTCAGGGGTTTATGTCATGAGATTTCTTAACATGTTCAATCACTGAGGATAAGAAAGTGGAATTGAAAAATATATTCAACTCCGAGGCATTTAAATAGCACAGTTTCAATGGTCATCTCTGAAGGGTATAGAAAAAGAAAGAGGCATATCTTTAAAATTACAGCAGAGTGTCTAGCAGAGATGGGCACTTTAATGGTGTCTAATTGATTTATGCCATATTGATGACAGTAAAGACAATCAAATTACAATGACATTCTATGACTGTCATTTCACTGAACAAAAATTAGATGGGAGAAAATTTCATCATTTCAATATCGTGCAGAAAATCGTGAAGAGAGAAAAGAGATCACATGGACAATCCAAGGTCCCAGGAAGCACAAGGTGGACATTTAAAAACAAACTAAAATAGAATGAAAAAAAAACCCATACCAAAATGTAGGGAAAAGATACTGCACATAGTGCTAGACTGTTTAAAAATGAACATTTTATTTAAGACAGTAGAAAAGTCCTCACTGATGTTCCTGATTCAAAGTTTACTAGAGTCAACAGAAAAAATTTCCCAGAACTACATACTTGACAGCAGTTTAAAAATTAAGTTAGCAAACAACCAAAAAGCCATCCCAGAAACACCAGCGACAACATCCCTCCAGCAGGGCTCATTGTGTAAGGAGGGCTTTGAGGCACCTGAAAATATCTGAGCACACACCTGACCAGGTAAAAGCCTTCAGTATAATTTTACAGTTTGGATTTTATTGACATACCACTCATCACAGTATTTATATGGGCCGACACTGGAGAGCTAGAAGTATAGGCAAATGTTCTGGCTATCTAATAAATGAGCTTGTTTCCCTAGTTGATTTTAAATGTAAGCTATGCACACACGCATACAACTTTGCATAGGAATGAAGCAATGTTAAATTTGCTCTAATGTATCCTCAGAAGGAAACAGTGTCAGGTGTTTGGAAGAAGGTACAGAAACAGTGAAAAGAGCAGCTACCAAGTCAGTCGGGAAAGTTTCTTCCTATTAGATATTGCTTGTGTCTAAAACAAAAGGATGAATGGTTACAGAGAAGAGCAGACAGACAAATTATCAGACAGGAAAACAAAGACTTCATAGGTGAAAGAGTGGGTCTTTTAATCTCCTCACCTATGAAGGTGTGTAAGTAAATTCTTCCATTGCCATTCCTCAAGGTGGTTTGCTAGATCTGGTAACTGGGTTCAAAATCTACAGGATCAGGCCCTGCTATGAACACATTCAGTGTCACCTAGGGTTCAGGAGAGTTGGCCATCAGAGAAGCTGAGTGGAGACGCTGTTGTATCCACTGGGCATGGCCACTGTTACACTGAAAAAGGAACTTTTAAATGGACAGATACAAGACAGAGATTGTACTCTAAGCTGCACAGAAAACAGAGTGATCCTATTAGCCTGCATAAAATAGCTAACAGTATACAGATGTGTCCTGCTGTCCTATTTGTCATCTCAATGCAAATGAAAATTACTTAATGTTTGTGAATTGTTCATAAGATGAAAAGATAAGTGTCAAGTATTACAGTTTACTGTGTGATATTACTATTATCATATTAATTAGAAAAATAATTAGCTTGAAATACTAACATACTGATGTGAGATAAGCCTCTGAACCTACCGAGGTTCAGCTATCACCAGCAAACATATGATTGAAACATTTAAACAATGAGAATACTTCAGTATGCTAAAAGCTGCTGGCTATTATAGCTTAATTGACCAAGAGTAATGTTTTCAAAGCCAGCTAAGGGATTTTTGAAAACGTTACTTGGGCTCTTGAGCAACTCCAGCATTTAAAATATTTTCCTAAGTATTTTGTGTTTGCATGTTACATCCTATACCTATTACATGGACATATCACACACACGCTCATTTGCCCACCCTTAAAGGCATAAGATCCTTTCATGGAAGAGGATCAAGTTGAAGTTATTGCTGACTGGGAATAACAAATGGCTATAAGAGAGGATACACCTCTTTTTTAGCCCAGACTGAGCACTGGATGAACTGGAGGCTCAGTAGGCAAGTCAGTGCTATGCTGCTGCTGTCTTGTTACAGTCTGATGTTAGGCAGCTAATGATGCAGAAGAAAAGATTATCAAATGCAAAAGTGATAATCAAAAGACTCTTGTAACTGAATCGTCAGCAGACAGCTCCAGTACAGCCTTCGTAGTGGAAGGCTGCAGGCAGCAGCCTCTGCGCCACACATCAAGCGCGTTTGGTCATGATATTAAGGCACAGTATTAAATATCATACCATGTAGTAGAGAATAATCATGTGGTATGATGGAAACCACCAGCTTTTGGACCATATGCTAACAGCAAGCCCAGTCGTATGATGGAGAAGGTGGAAGTATGCAGCCCTCTCACTCCTGCACAGAAGCTGTTCAGTCCCAAAGCTGGCCAAAAGGCTTTCTATTCATTGAAATACAATTTGAAATTGCCTGAATTTAATACATATTCCTTCACCACCCCAGAAGGCAGTTCGTCCACTCTCACTGTTCAGCAATGACTCCAGAGTTTTCACTAGCTGACAGAAAAATTCTCACGCATAGAAAAAACAGGAAAAACTTTACATTTAACTTTAGCACTTCCAGGTTTTCTAGAGAGTTTCGACAGGACAAAGACTACACATCCTTCTGCTTTTTAGAGCATCTAACACAATTCAGACACTGCCACAAAATAAATAGTAATAAAAAACCCCAAATCTTCTTGCTGAATTCTGACAGCCTTCCAAGTTTATTTATAACGTTTAATAACACTGCATGTGTTGAATGTAATTGGCTAAAATCACTGTAGTATATTCCAAATATATTCCACACAAATTAGTTTCCCAACTAGCAGCCACTGTAGTGTACATATTTTTACAATGGTATTTGTTTTACAGATAGAACATGATCTTCTAATAGCTACTGACATATCTATATATAGAGATAGATAGGTTTAATTAGTCTCACCTTTTTATAGGCAATCCAGTCAAACACCCTGTCAATGTCTGCGGCTTGCTGCACCTCCTGGGATACTGGATGTGAACTGGCCAAACCATCCAGCAACATCACTTCATGTAGGACATCTGTCAGAAATCTCTGCTTTTCCTGAAATACAGCATATGCAGTAGTATTGCAGACAAATACACATTTGCAACAATACAGAAATGATGCACAGTTATCAGAGGCAGTTGACTAATATGACAGTTGACTAAAATCAGACCTTCTGGTTTGAATGTAAGCCAACATGACCTCCCACAATCTTGAACAGGTATACGGAAAAGACTCTGACTTGAGATCTTTTGCTGCAATGAAACTTGACTGAAATTAAATTAAAGACTATTAAATGAATGAAAATGTATCTGTAGGTGCAGACTGCAATTCTGATTATGACTATTCATTCACAGTTACGAGGGGTGGGGAGAGAGGCAAAGTGGTGTAGTCTTCAATCACAAAAACATATGGATGCTACAAGTCGTCGAGCTCATTACATAAGCAGGTACAAACCTTTTGACAGAGACAGGTAAATACAATTATTACTGCTTTATTTACTGAAGTTTAAGTCACTTGGTTCTTAGTGCCAAGTTCACCCGGGAGGTCGACATGGGACAGACAATGAACAGAGCCCACAGCAGCGTCACAGCAGATGCCTGCATTGTCTTTCATAATCCTGGTATAGAAATCCTTTCTCCTCAAGAGCTTGCGTGCTCTACAAACTCTGTAACTTCCATCTGAAGGAAACCATTATTATCTCTCTTTACAAGTGGGACAATAGCTGCATGTAGAAGTTAAATGACAAAGTCATAGCTACAACAGAGGCAGGTGCAAACCCAAACATCCAACATACTAATTTGTTTCTATACCTTCTATAAATATGGATTGCAGAGGTATGTCAAAACTGCTGCATATTTACTCTGGCAGCAACTTTAATTAAATGTTCATGTATACTCTATGAACTGTGCTACACTCACTTTTACAGTGCAACTAGATGGGACTTTTTCAGCTGAGAAATGACGTGCCTTAAAAACTCCTCATATTGCATTCATATAGATGTGTCTAATCCAAAAGACTGTGTCAGGAAAGAAGAGCTTCATTTATTTGGTTTTTTTCAAGTCACAAATAAATGCAAAGAGTGAATTAAAAATTATGGAAGGTTTAAATAAGCTTTTTTCACCCTGAAATGACATATGTCAAACTTTATCTAAATTACAACAGTTCCTGAATTAATGTCAACCTAGTGCCATAATACAAAGAAACTCTAGGGAATGCTGCATTTTTTTCAAAAGCCACCTTGATGTCCACACATAAAATAACCACACAATTACATAATAAATTCTATGTTTAATTTCTTGGGTGGCAAGGTTTTGGTATCAATGTGTTAATTTAAATTATATTTATAAGATAGACAAAAAGCTCTTCCAGTGCTGATCCACCTGGAAATAAACCTTTATGTTAAAATTCATTAGAGCACAAGAAATGTACCTTGAGCTGATTGTATATTCAGGCAATTAAAAACACGGGATGCAGGAAAGCCAATTACCCAACACACTCTTTAGTGTTCTCAGCTGGCTGCGTGAGGTAAGGTTTGTGACGGGAAAAGTAATGTCTTGTTCGTATTATTGTTCATTTCCAAATTTTCTCAGGCATACCCAGTTAGTAACTGCCCTTTTTTATGGGGAAAAAAGGTGTAGGGAGACAATTATTATGACAGTCCTACTCAGGGGAAAACTGCTGAGGTGTAAAGGATTGTAGATGCTTTGGTTACCTCACTCACATTCTCTCTTAGTCAGTAACAGAGCCCCAGTTTCATCAGATGTACGATATGTAATACATACAGGTATGAACACACAGAGGTATGGACCCGTCTCCAAATGCAAGTTTGGATATCACAATTGACAAACAGTTGTGGGAGTCGATTGTTACTGTTTGGAATTAACTTATTAAAACGACCCCTGTTAACCACAAATTAATACTTTAAATATAGAATCTGGAATGAAGAAAATCAGCACGTAGGAAACATAAAGTGAAGCTATAAGAAGAAGAAGAATACAAAAGATATAAAAAGGACAGGCTACATTTTGGTTTTCTATTTGTTTCTTTGGTTATCTCCTGAAGGGACGAAAAGGAGCATTTTAGATTTATGATCGCTCATTCAAGTTACTACAACTGAAGTCTTCCTTCAAATTTATGGCAGACCGTCACACTGGGATACAACTGGAATAGCTAGCATGCCTCCAAACATATAAACCTGCATTTTACTAAGAATTAAGAAGGCTTTTGACCTATAAAGCTAAATTTCTTGAACTAAAAGGATTTCCAAAACATTCCCACCTCTTCCCTTTAGTATTAAGCCTTTGAGAGCAGATTTCAAAAGGAGACTCAAAACTGCAGGGAGACACAGGAAGAGCGAGAGAGGAGTTTGCTGGTTGACGGGGGGCCTGCAGCTTGAAGAGACAACAGGAAACAGAAATGCAGAAAGAAACTAAAACTGCCTTAACTATGTTGAAGAAACACTACCTTAAAGCGTTTCTTTTACAGTACTATCAGCACATTAAGGGGAAAAGGCCAACACAAGTGACCAAACTGGTTATACTGATGGAAGAAGGGCTTTCTATTTCCTAGTTATTTTACCCTACGCAGTATGGTGGAATTGATCTGTTTTAACATGATACCTACAGGACTAAAGAAACACCTAGCACAGAAATTGTAAAGAAAATCAATCTTGGAACGCATTTAATGAGGCCAGCGAGCTGTCAACACGGTAGGTGACAGGTTTGCAGCTAGACATGAAACAATGACAAAATGTTGTTCAAGATGACCTTCCTCTGACAGAGTTCAACTGCAAGAGAAAAGCCAAAGACTGTGATCCGCCTGTAAGGAAAAGAGGGCTTTAGGTGAGTCTTGAGGCTTTGCTTGGAAAGTGTCAGTAGCTGCATATAAGTGCAATGCTGTGCAGTGCTAACATAGGGCCACGGCTCTGAGCAGGAGTTGGTATGACAGCAGCAGAAGCCTAGTCTGAAATAAGGACAGAGGTGCTTCTACTCAAATTTGTGCCTTTCTTTAAAGGCAAGCAGAAAGCCTCTCTGCTCCTTATCTTCCTACTGCTCCCCTGGAGGCCTGTCTCTTCATCTCCTGTCCTCAGAGCCTTCCTTGAACTGTGGAGAGTCGAAGTCTGGGAGACCAGACCTGTGTTGAGAAAAAAAGACATGCCAATTATTTCTGGTTGCTTTCCCTCTTACTCTTGAAAATGCTTCAAGGTGCAGGGACTGAAGTGTTGATATCAGATGAACATGCCTTTCAAAGATTTACATTTTCAGATTATTTCCCAAACATCTGTGGTCACTAGATTCAACTATTTGTCTCTTCATAGGAATGACTTCTTTTAATCCTCGCCAATAAGACCTTCTCTGTTTGGTACAAGGTTGTCCTGAAAGACTTATCCCTTCTCTGTGCTCTCCCCTCCTTAGCCAACATTTAATCATTGTGAAAATTCAAATTTCACTGCTTTGGGTAAAAGCAGCACAAATGCTACAGGTAACGGGCAGAAACTTTCCATCTATAGCAATTCTTCCACATTATGGACATAATCTGGAGATTTTTAAATGTGGATCTGTAGTGTAAATCATTCCACAGCAAAAAGAATCAGGAGTAAGAAACTGGCTAACCACAAGAAAGCTTTCTGGTTCTGGTTTATTTTCACCTTGTTCTAGTGAGGAAGGTTTATGGAAAGGTAGTGGTCACCCTTTGTGTATTAATCTCCAACAGGATGCCCACCATTCAACTAGTCTACCTCTAAATGGAAAGAAAGCAATTGTGAAATAACATTTTTTGGCAGGAAAGACTGTACCTTCAAGAGCCATTAAAAATTTATTGTGCATATCAGGATAACAATGATGTAATGGAAAGGGGGTGCTGCTGGTGATTTTGCAATATCATATTGAAGCATAATGTAAGAGTACAAGGTAGCATTACAATAATGTAACACTTAAAAGTTAGTCATATTAAAATAATTTCTAAAAACTAATATGAAATACCAGGGAAAAGAATTCAAATGAAAAAACTGGAAAACTTCCAACAGTGGAACAAAAGGAATAGCACAATGAAAGCCAAAACTGATAATTAGTACGCAGAAGAGATCAAAGGCCTCAATATTAAAGGTATTGCCTTTGTTCTGGGACAGCCATTCAAACAGTTTATGGACTGAGAAATCTACATGAATAAAGCTTAATATTGGTGTGCAAATCTGCAAATTATTTTCCTGACAAATTTGCTGGAAACATCTTCTCCAAAATATAGAGCTTTGCTAGCCATCAGAAATACAAAGGAGATAAGTGATCTCTCATGCCTGACAAAACAAGCATTTGCAAGACTCAATACTTGGGTTTATAGGGAAGGTGCACCCTAGGGAAAAAGAAATAGGGGCAAATTTTGAAAGCAATCAAAAACCACCAGCATATACACTACCAGCAGTTCAGTTCTAATACAATATATTTCAGGGTGAAGCTTAACAAACTACAGAGGAATATCACCTATGAGGAAACCTAAGGTTCAATAAAATACCTTAAGGCCAGAAAAGATCCACTGGGGGCCAAAAGCAAGTTCTTTCTGTCTGCATGCTTATAAATCCTAAGCTGTCATAGCACAGGAAGTCTCCTGAGTACTTGCAAATGAAAGCAACATTTCTTTCTCTTCCCCTCTTCCCAACAGTAATTTTTTGTAAAAAGCTTGAGCAGCTTACAGATTTTTTTTTTTTTTTTTAATTTATATCTCTGCATGTGTGCTTCAGTTATGTGCATAGTTTGTTGAAGGAGGCCGGCGACACATTCTAAATTTATCAGCTGTGAATACGTCACGGTTCCGTGTCTACATTCATAACCCTCTTTTCTACATTTTTAGTCAAAGTTCTTGAGAAATTTCTGTGCTTCAGAAATTTTCACAGACTGACAATTTTTGTTGTTATAAAGAAATGTAGATGTTTTAGGAGTTCATAGTTAAGGAAGACCAATAGCTTTGAGTATCAGGAAAGAGAACTGGATATGTATTTTCTTTTTAATGAAGTGCCAAACCAGATATTCATGACCACCTGCTTAAGTTACCAAGCAGATGGGTAGTTGATTCGTAGTTAAGCAATTTCACCAGCTACTTCAACTGCTGTTTCCTCTCACCACTCTGTTTTTCAGGTATAGCTTTGATTTGTTTGTACACCAGATCCATTACGCCAAATGTAGGCCTACAGAATGGGAGAATGCAGTACAAAAAAGGGAACGTTAGAAAAGGAAACAACACATACTGACCACCAGCACTTTGAAAAAAAAGGACAGTTTGACTCTCCAAGATCATGTTTTGTCACCTTGTATGTGGTTGCCTTCACAGAAATAGAGTCATTAAGCAAACAGATGAGCACAGATCCACTGTCTCCTCACGCATTTGTCTCCAGAGCACCTTAAAACATTAGGCAACAAAGTATGAAGTTTATCCTCTAATTCAAACTCCACAGGGGGAATCTGTAGAGGAAATTCACCTAAATTCAAGAAACAGTAAATAATATTTAAATGAAAAGTGGCTTTGAGATGTGGTTGGTATACTGCGTCAACTTCCATCAACAACTGCCAGAGGTCATCATCAATGAGAATACTTTTCAGGTGCTCTAACATTTGCTGGGTGGATTTTGCATGCCTCGACTCTGTTTCAACCTGAAAGTGATGAGATTCAGTGAACTAAGTCCTGAAGGAACCAAAGATGTTTTGCAGGCGCACCAAAAATGACTTATCAGCTTGTGCTCCAAGTAACTGCACACTGCCACAATTTTAAAATAAACAGTGGCAGCATATTCAGGACAGCTGAAAATTTGAGAAGCAAAGTCTTTCAGTAAGGATGCCCTCAAATATAGAGCTACAGCTTTGCCATTGAACTTCCCATATCAACTATACTTCCTGATGAAGTTCGTATTCTTGTTTCAGTAGGGCTACCCTGCAGGGAGTCCTTGCGTTGAGGCAAAAGTTGCCATAAAGTTTCTTTCTCATTTTTACTGAAGACAAGGTGGTTACTAATTCAAAATTATGTGAAATTCAGATAGATGACTGAAGCTTCTTTCTGAAACCAAGGTTTCATCTAAACCCTGAATTCAGGAGATTTGAACTCACATGACCCAAAAGCTCTCATCATAAGTGTCATTTTCACTGCTCTCTCAAGATGAGCAGATAATGACATGGAGAAAGAAGAGACACTGACATTCTCCAAACCTGTACTTAATCTCTTGAATAAATGTTTCAACTAAATGTTGATATTCATTTATGTCTGATCTCTAAATGTTAAGAGATAACTACTTAAAGTTAAGAATTCCATATATTAATCCACCTTGCCAGAGCATAAAAAAAGAAACTGTGTTAAGGAAGACCATGTGGAGATGGAAATTTATTTTCTTAGTTATAAGCTAAATTTAGTATAAGGATTTCTAAACTGGTATACTTAAAAAGGACTAGTAATTAGCAACCAGAAGATCTTGCAGCTTACCTTTACATATCTCTTTTTTCCTGCCAAAGTCAATTATACATGAGATTCTAGTTAATTTTACATTGAAAGCTTCCCCTATAGTTGAGTTAAAACAGAAAATCATACAAGGACTGACTTCACTGAGCAGTTACTGGGGGAAAAAACACTCCATGTGGTATTAATTAAAGGCTTACTTTATACCGTCATGGGGAGTCTTTAACCAAAACAGAAGAGATGAAAGTAGTTTTAAAAAACGAGAGGCTGAATCTCTCTCAATGCTGAGCCAGCGTGATATTTATGTTGGGTTAGAAGGATCAAGCAGGCTACAGCTCAGGTCTGAAATGCCAAAATAATAATGAAATAAATCAAAAAGGCTCATGTCTTAAGTCTACTTCAAAACTTATAATGATTTTCTGGGTTTTCTGTGAGTCAATGCCTAAAAAACTTTGCAGATGGAGACAAATGCTTTAGGAGGCAATCTGAGTCAAAGCACGTTAAAGATATGCATGTGTCTAATGGCCATATTCACTTTTTTCAACCAAGTCAATGAGAAAGATAGGCAATTAAGATCATTTATCACGAATGTGGGCAGCATGTTGTATGATGTTCAAAGTACTTAATGTAATGAAGTTCAGTTAAATGGTTTTCTATTAACTTTTTTAGGCACAGACAATTTCTTGCAGCACGTATTTTTAAAACAGAAATGTTGATATGCAACCTCATTATTATTTTCAGCTGCCTGTAGTAATGGCAGGATTGTCTAGACTGTGGAACCTAATAGTGTGAAGGAAGCATGGTTCACTTTAAGAAAGATGAAAGATGCCCTTCCATGTAGACACAAAGTTCTACTCCAAATACTTTAATCACAATTGTTCACATTGTTTAATCACAAATACTTTAATCACAATTGTCACAATACTAAGAAAATTTCTGGCAAATATGACCATCCTTAATTATAAAAGTAGCAAGCACGCAAGAAAGTGGGAGATCTCATCCCAGAGCTTCAATGGATAGATAAGGCAGAGGATTCAAAGCTATCACTGATGTACTACACCTTGACTCAGCCAATAAAGTTGTCAGCAAAGCTAACTTTTATATAATAAAGAAAAGGGAGAAGGCAGCTGGGCTCTGTGAAATGCTTTCTCAGCATCAAGCTGGGTACTGACCGCTAAAGTATTTGACGCTCGTTTGATGGATGAAAGGGAAAATTACATGCCAGTAATTCTTGCTGTCATAGTCCTCAAAACCTACCCCATACCAGAGACATTCAAGGACAAACATGATGGTTCCTTCTACCAGAAAATAAGGAGGCAAAAGATCAGTCAATAAATTCCTGGATCTGTAAGCCTCAGTTGAATTCCTTCCTTTACAAAGCCACATACAAAGGACTTCAGGATAATGAGAGAAACAAGCAGAGAGGAAGATGCAATATATAGTTGCAAATGGGCCTCTGAAAGGAGGAAGGTGAGCAGGGTAGATGAGAAAAGACAAGGCTATGAAGTGGAAATTACCAGCATGTAGTTTTTCTGCTGTAATTTTCTCCTTTCTCTGATCCTAAAACTAGCAGAGGCACCTTCCACAGAGGTGAGATTACCTTGTATCAGTCGTAAGATCTTACGGCTCAAGAATTCACATCCAGCTGCTGTTGCTTTTTGATGGCATGGAGAGACAACCAAACAGTTATATGGTAAGCCTCTAGTACAGAAACTTCATCTCTTTCCAAGTCATGAAATAGGAACAGCCAGGGAATTCACATGCAGATGACTACTCTGAGCACACATGATCAAGCGAAATTCTCTGAGTCCAGGAGGAACAGTTTGCAGAGCCACCTTTCTTTTTAAAATCATGTTGACAACACAGAAAAAATTGTTTAAACTTCCAAGACCTTGAAGAATGAGATTTAAGAATAAGAATTTGAGACATTTCAGAATAAAAATTTCAAAAACTCTTAAATTGGGGGATAGGCAAGCAAGAGGCTGAAATGGGAAGAATGGTGAATTCATTTCCATGGCAAATGTCTAATGACCGTACAGTAGGGACATATTTCCTGCAAAATCAAAGGTAGCTTCACCTTCAAGAGGTAAAAAGTGACATGCAGGGACTTATTTTTTAGCTGAGGGAAGGAAATTAGAATTTCTAGCTTTGATCTGAAGTAATTTAAAAAGTAAAAGCATATTAAGACCAGTGGTGGAACTATGAAGGATCTCGGCACAGAAAGCTCACCTTCCTGTTTTAAAACCAGAAAAACTGTGTCCACTTCCTCAGGAGAGTTCTGAGGCATCTTATATTAACTGCAACAGATAATGGATGCCTCCATCAGAATGACTCTTCATTCTGTTCTTTACCCACAATTTTAATAGGAGGATCCAGGGCATAAGGATGGCAAGGGTTTAATAAGGACTGGATTTCCTTTCTCATTAAGATTATGCAAGCCTGATGAAGTATGTAAACGCCTTCTGGGCAAGATAAGAAATTCTAGACCTGCTGGAAGGCTCAATAAAGTGTAACAGCTCCATGGCAGTTCAGTCAATATTGTTATCCATCCATCTTTCCTGCGGTAAAAGAAGAGCCTATAAAACAATTGAAGAAAAACTGATAAAATCAAGAATCTCAGAGGAGGTAGAAATGTTTAAGCAAGCTAAAGAACCTAGAGAAGAACGAAAAGCCAGAAAACAGGTTTCAGACAAAACCCATGGCTCTCTGCTTTGTGCAGAAGTCAGTGCTGTTTGTTTAAGTTATAATGGTGTGAACATGCCTAATGGATAGCTCTCCTCAAGAGTCTCAGGTTCAGCCCTATCAAGTCTGTGAATGCCAAATAAGACGGACACTGAAAAATGTTCAGCTCTGCTAAAAGAGAAGCGTCTTCACACAAGTAGTAGAAAAACTTTAGGGGCTTATGGAGCTTTAATGGTGAAAGCTTATGTGCCTGTAGCCTACAAGCGTCCAACAAGTTAGGTAGGAAGCTGTGGATAGATCCATTCGATTCAGATGTATCCCATATTGCTCAAGTTGCATTTCCAGACAAAAGTCATTTTTCTGGAATTGACTACCAGTCTTCTGCTTCTACACTTATCCAAAAGAAAATGTGACACAAAATCTTTAATAAGCTGTAAATAAGCTGAATTTGACATTTTAGTCCATGGGCTTCTTGAGGAAACTTTCATGGGTAACATTTCAGAACTACAAGACAAAGAAGGTAACTGTCTAACTTTCCCAATTCTTTAGAAAGAGGATTTTGGCATATTACTCTGTTTTCCTCATGCAAAGAGCTGTGGTATCATACATCATAACATATTTTATTTTTATTTCACAGGTATGAATTGCTTCTGACAAAACACCACCCAGAATGCTGGAATATTGCTGTTTAACCATCATTACAGAAAATAAGGTTTGTAGTTCTTGTTTTTGCAACTGATTCATGAAGCTTGTACTATATCCTTCACTTTTGGAAAAAAAAAAAAAGTTGTTTGAAACAGTTTTTCTTTTTATAAATGCTCACTTTTTATTTTTTCAAGTTTACAAATGTAAGTATGATCTAAACAGCAAATGTGCTTTATACCTATAACAAAAATATCCAGCAAGCCAAATTCCAGTAACTGTAACTTTTGCTTCCTCTTCCTACAATCTCTGTAGTAAGGCTGAAACATCACAGTACTGATTCCTACTCTAGTCTGCAAAAGAATGCAGCATGTTTAAATGTTTAACTCATCAAGTGTTCCATCTTGCCACCAATTTTCTAATTATTTAAATACGTCAGTATGGTTATTTCTATATCAAAGGCCAATGCTATCGAAGGCCTTATGAAAAGTTTATGTCTACCTTCTTTTTAATTTAAGGAAAAACTTGACAGATGAATATTTTTTCAGGCACAGCAATATTACTGTAGTTAATTCTAATTTATGCAGCACGTGTCTGATTTCCCAGTTTAACTGTCATACCTTGTTCAAGCCATTCGTTTTGCCACTATTCTGCTAAGACGCCAGGATTTCACGTGATGGGCATGTCATTTGCATAACAGTGCACACTATATTCATTCCACAGAAATCTCAAGCAAATATTCTATATTCCAAATGACTTCTAAAGCAAGGTTATTCTGGATTTGTTAAACTGATTATGTGAAGAACAAATGACTGATGATTTGAAGATAAAATTCAGTGCATAAACGTTGTCATCTATGACATTTCACTATGCTAAAATCATAAAGGCCTGCCAGATTTCATTGCATTCATAATTAGAATCATTACATTGTAATTCAGGATGTGTTTTTCATAAAGATGAAGAGAATTAGTTTTAATACAGCCAAAGCCAGGTAAACCCAACAAGCCTACCTATGCAAGACAGATGTCAGTTCAGATAAAGATTTATTTTCCTTTTCATAATACAATTGTAAACCAAAATTGACACCTGAAAAAAAAATTAAAATGCTACAAAGAATTAAAACTAAAGCAAGAGTACCTGTCTACAACTATTTTAAAAAATTAGCTTTAACTCATAATTATAGCATCTTCATTGCATGGCACACAAAAGTTAATGGGATAAGAATACTCAATAAATCACCCAGAAATGGGAAAAAAACATTTCAGAAGTTAGTATGCAAATGTTTAAGCAAATCATTCAAGCTACAACAAATCTCTATCAGGCAATATGTATTTATAACAAATATTTTGCCACATAATTAAACATGAGTAAACACAAAAGGATAGCAAACAGAAAAATTTCTCCAAAGGACAATAAAATCTATATAGCCACCTTCAACATGGTCTCACAAACACACAATTTCCTTGTCCTGAGGTCTTGTATCTCTTATTTTTCTTATAAGCATAACATTTCTAGACTACAGCGGTTGATATAAACTGGGACCTGACTAGGTATGGTATGATATGACATAACAGGCCTCCAAAAGAATGTCCCAGCATGGCCTTCCCAGTTTACTCTCAGAGACCTGCAGTATTTGCACATCAGTTGACAAGGCATGTCCAACTGTGTACAGCTGGAAATCATACTGAAACCTAGATTCTCAATTCATTTACCCCATGTTAACTTAGTATGCACTGCTAGATGGCCAAACAACAGCAGGAAGATAAAAAGAGTAAACTTAGGGAGAGGAGAACAGAATACTGTAAGAAAAAATATGCTCAGTTTTACAGTATGTTTTAGCCAAACATTTCTTTCCAATTTATCTCATGTTTGTGGATAAAATTCAATATTCTGAATATTTTCAAAAATGGTCCATGTTAAATCATAACTGCTTTAATCCAAAATGTTTCTGAGCAGAGAGACAGTAGTTATCTTAATGTTACGTTATGATAGACATGACCTTATTTCTTTTGTAAAAAATTGCAGATTACACTTTTGGAATACTGTCAAATTATTTCACACCTAGTGATTTTGCTTCATTGGACATCTGATACTTGCACGCATCATTTGGTATTTTTCAGCAGTCCCTGTCTATAACAAAAGCAGGAATGTAACAGTAGAGCAACTCTTCTGTAGAGTCTCCAAATTAACAAAATAAAACTGACTTACCATGTTCCACCCTGGGTAGAGGTAGTCTGTCCCGACAAATTCAAAATAGTGAGCAAAACCTTCTTTCAACCACACATCCTCCCACCAAACTGGAGTCACAAGGTCACCAAACCACTGGAAAGGAAGTTCAAATAAACAACCTTTATGAAACCATCTTTGCATACATCTCATTTATACAGAACACATTATTCACAAGTTTCAATAAAAACAGTAGTATATACCATCCACTGAAACTCATTAACTGTTTTTTTCATGTACTAATGAATTAAGCCTTTACAGGATGCACAAGTTACTGAAGAAAAACATTGGAAAAGAACAAGCAGGGGAAAAGAAGCGTTGAGGAGAGTACTCACAGTGTCTACTTTAGTTATCTAAAGTAGATGCTCACCTAGGTTTAAGAGACTAACATACACAATGGACAGAAAAAGGCTTCTAACTCAAGTAATCTGATTCATTACCTGGAAACTTCACTATATATAGTGCAAATCTTGAAAAACTGTGAAGACAATCTCCATAACCCAGACAAAAATTTTAGCATTTCTTCCCCCACGATGTCTGCCCGCTAAGATTTACAATATTACTGATGCTCCATTCATTGGCCAGTTTCCTAAGGAAAGCAGTTTTATACAATCGTGCCATCTCTCTGTGGGTAGGACACAGATGCCTAAAAGCAGATAGTTGATGCCACTTAAAGAACGTCCTACGGTATCTGAGATACCCACACAGGCCTAGGAAATTTCACACAGGACTTACAGGAGATCTGCACCCTTCCCAAACAGCAACCAGAGGCAGAGGGTATCTAAAATGGCACGGGTCACCTATGTTTATGCAAAGGAACCCTACCTGAGCTGACTGCCTTTCCTGTTCCCCCCAGGTCGCTCTTGAATTTCCCCAGTGACTTCAATCTAATTTAGCAAGAAGGACAGAGATCTCAAAGATAACTGACCTCCTACAAAAGTACATGAAGATCAGCAGATGAAAAGAGGAGAAGGACCTAAACTGAGGGCAAGGCAAGACCGCGGCCATTGGATACTCTGCTCAGTAGCTGTCAACTGCCACAAACCTGTCACGGTACAGGACATGTGAGCGTCAGAGGGATTTTAGACACAGCTGGGATGATCATTGGAAGAGGAATGAGGACAAAACTTGAAAGGAAATCAGGAGTCATCAATTCTTCTGCTGATGGATGACCCTGTTTAAATGACTGTAATGGCCCTGTGCGATCTGCATGATCGTAACACCAGTGGTAAGAGCAGAAACATAGACTATTATGAAAACATATTTCATACTCTCTGTAGCACCTTTCTTGCCAAACAAATACCAAAACTTTGTTTCAGTAAAATTCTCTGCCAGTTTTTTTCTTAATGTGATTAGAAATGAGATTAATTCACAATCAATAGAGGTAATTTTGAGCTTTCATGGAGTCATAAGCTCTGAAAATACACAGAAAGGGAGCAGCAAATAAGTATTCCAGAGGGAGAGACTCACATCAGAGCAGAGGAGCTGCTGCTGACACTGTAATGAGAGTGGGGAACGAATGAAAGCGGAGGTGGCCAGTAAGCGGTTTGCCTTCATGATGGTTGGCTTATTTGAAGGCTTTGTCTGGGACCTGAATGAAAGGTCTCGCTTCTGTGCATGTCTTTGTGGAGTGAGTAGTGCCACGGAATGATCAATGCTGTCACGAGGATCCGTAGTGAAGTGTGCACAGGGGCTCCAAAGAACAGACTACAAACTGAGATTACCAGATTGCCACACAATGTTCAGTAAATAGGATTTGAATGGAAAAACAAAGCGAAACGAGACAATGACTGTCATTGACAACGAACTTAAGAATTTAGGGAGAAAAGATAAGGTTCACAAAAGTCATATTCACACACTAAGTGAAACTAAACTTAATGGACACTCACTTATCCTAATCTAGTCAAAGGCTATCAATAAATTAACTCTCTACAGGACCAATAGAGATAGATCCTGATCTTAAGAACATTTAACTGAAAAGATAAAGAAACACTGGAAATGCATTCATATAGGATATTGCACTTTTCACAATTTGAAATGTTAGAATAGTATACCACCAGAGGAGTATGAAAGTTATATTTATACTAGAATAGGTTGATTAAATGATTTCTAATGACAAACAGACTAAACACAATAGCACAGAGTTTATTTCTTGAATTACAAGAGGACTGCTGAACAAATATGAAACCAGTAACAGTCATGGTATGCTATGACTATTCAGAGAGAGATTTAAAAAAAAAAAAGGTTTTAAAGTTCATAATACATCCTCCTGTAACTCAAAAGAATTAATAACATTAATTTATTATATCACAAAAGAGAATTTATTATACTCCTTTGTGAGTTTTCCCAGTTTATTTATTAACAATACAATTAAAAATATTTGTTTAATTATCCACCTAATTGAAGAAGTCTTTTACAGGCATTAAAACAGCATGTGATACCAATATGAAAATGTAGGGAATTTGCTTAACTAGTCTTGAATAGTATCAGAGATAGTTATGAATATCAGAGACAGAGCAGTCCCAGAGACTGCAATTAATGAAGCCAAACTTTCCAGCAGAAAGGTGCTATTATCTTCCTAGGTGTTACATGTCTGAAAGGAGAACATTAGGTAAAGCACTTCATTTATGTAAGTAATTGTTTATTTATTTATTTGTGTATTTGACTGTAGACACTATTTGCCTGGAGTGAAGATCATTACTTCTTTTCACTTTGGAAAAGAAAAATGAATTGAAATGTATTGATTACATAAATTTCTCGTCTCCCTCAGGTATTATGTCCAGCCTGACATGCAGAATGCACTTATTTTACAGACACACTGAAAGGACACTCCTTCCTACAGATTATTTTACAGATAAAATACAATTTCTTTCAGAGTATTAAAAAAACATTGATTTAGAAATTTTTAATTTTCCTTCTGCTTTCATGCCTCTTTAACTCAATCTGTCACACCAAGTTTTGTGCTCAGGTGGGAAAACTATCACAAAAAATCATGGTGCATAAATTCAAATGACTCTTTCTTCAAAGGCTGTAGGTGGGACTGATCTGTGATATGCAAATAAAACTGATTGCTACCTTAATAGAATTATTTTAATAAATTATGGTAATTATTTCAAGCTATCAACTTAAGCTGCTAGAAATATGTCTGTTTTGACCAATATCTCATTTGTGTTTTGGGGCTTGGAGGAGAAGCTTTTATGCTGAAACACTCCTTCCTCCAATTATTAATTTTTTTAATTAAATACACAAAATGTTCTAAAAGAACACTCAAGCTGAAATATCAATCACAAGCAACCTACAAAATGACTAAACTAAAGCTACCCATGTAACTTTAATGTGTCCCTCCTAAAACATGTACCTAAAATAAATACTTGGTCAAGCATTACAAAGTCACCGGTGAAGAAATTGTGTGAAAATTCTTTCTTTCACGCTTTTTACCTGTATTTTGACAACCACAGAATTTCTTTGTCCTTCTGCAATGCTGTCTCTCATTTTCTATCTGTCCTGAACACTGTGCTCAAGCATTAATACCCAGCAGGTTTGAGAATTCTGATTTTAAACAGTCATATCTAAAGGTAACAATCCCAATTCTTAATATTCATCTGATTTTTCTAATCTTGGGAACAACATTAGCAAAGTAATTGCTGTGTTACTCTAAGTAATAAGGGTCTCATACAGGTCAGTTTGCTACACGCTCAGGTATGTTCTGTAAGTCTTAAAGTCATGGGTTTAAAATCAGGGGAAATAAGACGATACAATTCTTCAAAAAAAGAAAAACAATGTATTTTAGGAAAACGTATTTTAGGAGAGTTCCCATTCCTCTTAACTGAAATTTTAAAAAATCAATAAATAAAAAGTAAAACTGGAGATGTGGATTCTACTTTTGGCTGCGCCAGAAGTGATTTTGGTTAATCTCTGTTATTCTACGTGTAAAAATGAGTGAAGGGGAGGAATATTCATGTGCCACCGCAGGTTAGCAGGCGAGATGATGCACAGCAGAAGAGGATGAAAAATGCAGTGAATAATTAACAATTAAATAGCAGAGGCAAAAGATCCTGGACCTAACCTGGTCTCAGTTCAATACATTTTCAGCTAAGCTACTATTGTTTACCGTTCCTGCTCTATGCTCTATGCTCACAGCTAAAGTTTCCTTGAGGGGCTTCTGAGTATGGTAAGATAAAAGCAGAAAAAACTGGCTAAATGAAGACAATATTGTGATGGAGGTGCCAGACAGTGTTTTGTGGCTTGTATTTTTGGAGGGTTTCTCCCTTTAAACTTCCTTTGCAGATGAACAATCCATATTCTCTGTGACTCAAATCTGCATCTAAAGAGTAGAAATAATATTTCTTCCACCTGAGTATTTTCTATCTTGTCTAGTTATCCAGTGAAGCAGCTGAGCAAGGACCTGACCTGCACGGTACTAAATCAGAAACCGTAGCAACATGAATGGAGGAAGATACTTTTAATTAAGCAAACAGCACTGGAAGTACTGTCAACATGGACACTAAGTAAACCTTCCCATTTGCAATTTTAAGGTCACTTAAAAGCACACTATGACACCATTGCTACCCTAAAATAAATTCAAATGTAGTCTTCACCCATTCGTGATCCTCTGATACTCCCAGAATAATGTAAAAAGGCTTTGGTTTCAATGAGAATCAAATAAACAAACTTGGCAAGTTACTGATGTGATAATTGCCCACATCTGAAGTATAAATTGCTTTGGAAGCAGAGGAAATTATTAAAGCGGTGCAAAGAATAACTGGAAGTAATGGAATGACTTCAGAAAAAGGAAGACTTAAGCTGAACACTAGGAAAAAGTTATTGACCATCAGACTTAATCAAAAGGTTTTAAGGGAAGCAGTGTAACCCTGTAATCAGGAGTACTGAACCCAGCACTACAAAACGCACCACACTGAAGAATCTAATACTAACAGGAGCCGGGATTTGATGACCTAATATGTGTTTTCCACACCTGATTCCTAAGGCACTGTAATTTTTCTAGCTGAATAGTGTGCTACCCTATTGTACTGCACAATAAAGAGCATATAACAAAATCAGATGATCGTATTGAGAACAAACCAGCAATAACTTTCAATAAAAATTTCATGTTGTAGTTGAGGACTTCATATTCATCGACAGATTTAATGTGAAACATGAATATAAACCAAAAATTATTATTTCCAGGTTCACCTACCAGAACTCCATTACAAAGACTCCCTTTTATATGGTACTTTTTATTTGCAGAAAGTGTTAAGAATTTGCATTGCCTTTTAAAGAATACTGTGTAAAGTCACAGATGTAAGCTATGCTGATTACACAGTAGGATTTCATTCATTTTAACCTGAAGGCTATGATTATGCCTCTTATGAGTGCAAGAAAGGATTTCCTGCCCCTGTAGCAAATTTCTTCAATAACATTTGCATTCAACTCAATATTACTAAACACTCATAATGTGTTTAGTTTGAGATAAGAAGATGGAAGAAATGTAAAATAAATTATAATATGGGTTTATTGCAAAGTTTTATTATTGATACAAAAGTTTCTGTACACATAAAGACTCAATTATCCACCATTAGTGAACAGAGGGTCAGTACCAAATTAAAAAAAATGAAAGTAAAAAAAAAATGGAAGTATGTGTATATGTGACGGAAGAAGTTGACTACCAAATTTATTTCAGCCAAAACATTTTTTGACATGAACATGAAAACCGCAAGAATCTGCTACAGTTCTGCAATAAATCATTTTCGACAGTTATCAACATGTTTAGTCTACACACCAACAACATACACACACACAAACATACAAAATATAAACATACAGAAGACAGGGAAGTTGTTCATTGCTACTAATTTTCTCTTCTATCCCCTTTTTGAGACTTCCCAGTTTCTGCATTGTAATGATGTGTCTTACAGATCTCCATATTATTTGGACTCCAGTTACAATAAAAGTTGCAACTGTCTATGTGAAGAACACAAATTCATTTTCAGTTTTGAAAAGGAATGCATGGTCTCTGACATTAATATCAAATATCTGAACACTTTTAATACCTGATGACATAGCTCATGTACAATGACCATGGTGACATCCAGTAGGTATGATATAGAAGAAATGCTTGGATCTAGCAGTATCCTTTGCTCCACAAAAACACTCAGTCCCCAGTTCTCCATAGCAGCATATGGATGCTTAGGCACAGCTAACAGATCTAGAAATAGAAAAATATATGTTAACTCCTTGTGGGAGCTACTATGCTAAAGAGCTATTGTAAGTAAGGCCACAAATGATGACTAAAAGCATTTTAAATAACATACATGTAAAAAACAAAACAATTTCAGCTCTCTAGTAATGTTATTTAGGAAACATTAATAAAATATTCATTTTTTATCTTATGCCACTATCTGTTCACACATGATTACCATGTTATTGCTGTAACACAGTACTTAGTATTTCTAATTGAAGTTTTCTATACAGAATCCAGCTTCCTTACAATACCTCGTTGATTTACTTCTAGGTTTGACACTGCTGCTCATGTTTACTATACCATATCAATGTAGTAACACAGACTTTTACCACAAGTATTTTTTATCTTTTCATTAAAGTGACTCATTTACGAACATCTTACACTTCAAACTGTATGTAAGGACTGACATTAAGGGGAGCACTGAAGAAATACTGTTTCATAACAACCAGAAAGATGGCAAACTGTTCAGGATCACCAGTTCTTACAAAACAAGGCACCTTCCCGTGTGTGCTATTGCTAGCATGCATCCTCTGCAAACAGGACTGCTGACAGCCACCTCTCAGCCCCGCAGGCTGAAACAATGGTGCCACACACAACTTCAGGAGTATTACTTCAGTTTTGTATTCAGTAAGTGACAAAATATTAGGAAGAAGATGGAAGGTCCTTCATCAGGTAAAAAAAAAAACAGTGGGGAATTTCTCTCAGTGGCATGAGGTTGAACAAGGACGATATTACAATGTCTATCCATGTGTTAGAAAAATGTTACTGCAGAAGATTGAGAAGAAACCAAAACTGACTATCAGTCTGGAAATAAATCTAAAATTACAGTAAATTGACACAGGGAATAAACCAATACACAATGCTGCTTCCTGGCAGAAACATCTGAAAGAGCCCAGAAACAACTTGTATGTCTACAAGAAGCCCAGTGCAACCTGTGTACAAATCAGCCAGAATTTTGGAAGCTACACTGTCACATCAGCATGGTGCTCCCTCCAGTCAAACTAATTAGCCTGGCTTCTTAATTAATTAGCCTGGCTGCCACACTCCTCTCATTTGGCTGAATTACTTCTGGTTCCAAACTAGTTCATTCGCAGTTAACACAAGTGTATCTAGGTGGTACTTCGCTGGGTGGGATGAAAGGTCTCTGGGTCAACTTCCTAACCTGAAGAAGAAAAATTCTGACCTGCTTATTCTAAATAATACTCTAAATTATATCACGGCACTGACACATCTCCTAAGTTTGTCTATTTTGGCTTGCTGATACGCGTGGTGGAATTGGCTTGGAGAACAACCTGACAGCAGGAGCTCTACTTCAGGATTCACAGGAAGTTGCTACTGAAATATCAGGAATAGAGAACGTGGATATATTCCAGCATCCCCAAAAAGGGCCTGCTGCAGGAAGCATAAAAATACCAGCCTTCTAGTGGAAGCACAGAGAGTCTAGCAGCTACTTCCAAATACAAGCAAACTGGAAATATCCAAATTGAAAACAGAGACATATTACAAATGGTAAAGAATAAATATTTTATATAAAGGCAGACACTAGAACAAGAGGCTAATTAAAGAAAATAAAGCAAAAATCCAAAACGTGGTGTTCAAGATTAGACATGCGAGTAAATTCAAAATTACATGCTTTCCTTTTCTTCTTCAGCTGAAGCTCGAACTGCACTAATTTTTTAGAATAACTGCAATTTGTTATAAATGACATGCAAAATGAAAAACTCCTGTCTGCTATACAAAGAAAGGATAAGGATGAAAAAAAAAGGACACAAAGGCTACTGGGTAAAATCACTGAAGTTAATGGCAAATCTTCATTAACATTAAACAGGGATCTCTCCCATTCTCAATTCTGTAAAGAAAGCCGTAACTTCTCCTACAGCAATTAAACTTTCCTCCAAAAGGCATCTTCAAAAGAAGAATACAGAGACACTCTGTTCTTATTTACACCAATTACGTTTTCAGCAATTCCCCTCAAATAACCAAAGCGACAGCGAAATAGAACTAGCATGAAAGTAAAACCAGTTCCCTACTTTTAACTGATCCTTTTGTTACTCTCTTTTGGGTTCATTTGCAGTTTTTGGTCCTTGCCACTCATAATGGACAGATTTTGTCAGTGTCAGCCAGTAATAAACGGGAATAACTGTGGAACTGGAGGACTAGGGTGAGGTCTCATACTAAACACCTTTACAGGCTAATTATAGACTGTCTTTCACTATTTGTGTCATTGCTATTGGTCTGCTGGTTTAGACTGATACTTTATAGCACTGACAGACCAATAAAACCTTCCCATCTGATGGACAGCTAACTGCCTTGCAGGTAGACAACCGCAGAGGGATATTCTAAATCACTTTCATCCAGCACAGCCCTGTTACTCTGCAAGCCTGGAAACTCCTCTCATGCAGCGGCTAATGCTTAAAGGGCTTTTCTGAACAGACAAAACAAAACATAATAGATAACCCTGTTGGTTTCCAGAACGCTAATCCTTGCAGGTGACACAAGCATACCAATACTGCTGAATGAATTAAGAAGTGTACTACAACATATGAACGCATTCCTACCTTTTCCTACTGCAGGGTCTGATGCACTGCACTTTAATGCCAAAGAAGAGACTTTCTTAATCTCCCGTGACTGACAGAATGGACTCTGAACATACCCATTATCACAAAATGAGAAATCTTTTGCTTCTCATTGTTCATGTCTAAACTCTGAATGTCCAAGTCTTGGTGTTAATTTAGAAATGAAATTCTTCAGTGGCTGGTCTTGATTGCTCCACAAATTCTACTACCTTTAAATAAAATTCCAAACACGCCTAGTTTTGTGGTAAAAGACACAATAATCTAGATCTTTCTCTGGGGAGTCATCACTGTTTGATTTCAGAGGAACAATGTTTGCTGTTCAAGTCTCAACATGAGAATTTGCATTTCCCTCTGTTTATCACACCATTAGAGCACTGAGGAAGGTATCCTGTGCTCCTGGAGGCGACATCTGTTAAGGTTTTAGTGTAATTTTTAAGGAGCAAGGTACAAAAGGAGGGGTGATGATGCACGTTTTGATAGAAATGTCATTCACACATATTACTGCTCAGAAGTGTTCTGGACTAACTGCAAAATGTGAACTACTGAATATATAACAGCTTGTGTGCATGCTGCATCCAGTTACTCTGAACACTATTTAATTAAATTCTTTGTAAAGCACTTGTGAATGTTTGATTAGGTGGATATTGCTGGGGAAATAGAAATGCATGTTATTGCTTGCAGAGAATAATATCCTCATACATCATAAAACTGTTACTTGAGATTTCCTGATACAGCAGTGCAGAGTCCTGTGTACTGCTGGAATAATAGAGGGTTTCCACCTCTTGGCCTTCACAGAGACTAAATTCATGACCAAGAAGTAAAAACTATACAGTTAAAATAAAATCACCAGAAAAGCCATCAGGACAAAAACGTGTTGGAACTTCACACTAACATACTATACTGGTACAATTATTCGAATACAAGGATAGCATTTGGACATTTTAAAAATCTATTTCTGTGTGAATCTCATGAAAAACATTTCAAGTTACAAAAACTGTACATAGCTCAACAGCTTCTTTTATTTCCAAATGTTTAATTAAGGCATCATAACTACGTGAGCTTACATCGAAATATAATTGTCTGACATTATTAGCAAGTACCACCATAGTGCAAAATAGAAATTAGCAATTTAACACCTAAGTTGGTCACAAAGCGAATCAACATTCAATGGTTTTCTAACTTTATCTATGAACTCAGTATCTGTGCAATTTAAACAAATGATACCATTTTTCCTTTTCCCCCACTCAGTTATAGTATTTTCTAGGCACCCTTAAAAACCATTAAATTCCCCAAACCACACAACTGGGAACATCACTCTTGCTTTAAATGAGAGCACAGTTAGAACTGAATAGGATTAAATATGAAACAAGATCCAACTCTCTCATGCAGAGTACCCTAAATTTGGGGGTCCTTCCCCCCTCCTTTATCATCCTACTCTTTTACAAACATCGAAGTACCTTCTCCACCACTGTGATTCCATTATGTTTAACCACCTCGGCTTGAAGCCTGATGGGGATACTGGTATAACAGACACACATCCTTACTATACGTATAAATATGAGTGTGTGTATAGACACAGACAGACAGACATCCACCCACATACAGGAACACACTTACTAATATTATGTACTGCAATTTCATTTGGTTTAGCTGCTGGTTGAAATGTAACCGAGGGCTAGATTCTGCAGAACATACGACAGTATTAAATTTCTAATACTCAAGGTAGAAGATAAAAAGCACCTACTAGGGAAAAAAAAATAATAACTAAATAAATGTGTGAACAATTTCTGCAAATTTTGTGTTATGATACATGGTAAGTCTCTCAAATAAATCTGAGAGCCCTGAAATACTGCAACTTGTAAATGAGAACATACAGTGAGAAACAAGAATTTTCTGTCAAGCACCTTTACACATATATTTTCCTTAATAGAACCAGGAGGCACACAGAGATAAACTGTTCACCCATGAAGTCCATGTTTTTCCCTTATAATCCCTATTTTTATTACAAAAACAACACTATAAAAATAATTTTAATTTACCTACATGCCTCTCACAACGTTTTCATTCATTTCTTCAGAGAGGCTTTCTTCAAGATTTCAGGTGTAGATTTCTTGCTACCAGGTATTTCACTTTTTTGACAACAATTTCAACAAATTAAGAGAAAGCATGGACTAATATCAGTTTATTTTAGTCTTGACAAATGAAAACCCCAAGTATGGTTTTGCCCTTTCCTAATGCTGCATAATGCAATCAATAGCTTTATTAAATCTCTCTAAAGGTCTTGTGCAATTTCCTAAATGAATGTAGTTGTACAAAAAAAAGAACTGTTTACTAAAACGGTTTATATTTCTGCCACTCAGATTCCTTAATCAAAGCCATTTCTTTTACTAAGAATAGCATTTAATGATTTATGCAGATTTTAAGGAACAAGACAACTACCAAAAGTGACAGCTCTGGTTAAAAACCATTAAGTCAAACAGCAGTTATTGTAAGAAATATTCAATTTTTCTACTGATAAAGAACTACTGATAACAGTACTTATAAGAAATATCTAAACTGGCTACTGAAAAACTTTCTTTTCTGCACTGTTTCCTTAGTATATGACAGAGGAGTTTGTGCTGGAAAACCCGGTTTTCCTTATACATACTTTCATCCACCCTAAAAAGTTTGGGGGGGTGGGGGGAGGGACAACAAAAAAACCAAACATCCCAGGGCTTGGTGAAAGTGCTCTGAAACCAACAGGAAGGTCTCCAACTGACTGCAACAGCAGAACTAAACACAATAATGGATTTGAATGTTCACCTTGAGATGCCTGATTTTCAGAAGATACTACATGCATGTTTCCCAAAAACAAAACCATTTCAGTATCTCACTTTTGGCACTTAGGACCTAGGTACCCTAAATTAGCTGTCTTTTAACTATTACTTTTATTTAAACTACAACTTAATAGTATTCTTCTGTCTTCTCTCACTATATGCAAAGTATTCAAAAACACAGAAGTCGCAAACAACCTGGATGACAGCCCCAAGGGAACTCTTCGACTAACATTTCTGTTTACCCAAATGCTTATTCTGGTACCCATCAGTTTTTATCTCAGGGACTGCACCACCAATATCCTTCTGTAAGCATGACACTTACCAACCCACATGGATGTTAGTCTGCAGAGTTAATGCAAAGGTCTAAAACTGTTTGCCATTATTTCAGTCAAATCAAATGGCTTGTTGCAGACCCTGAGGAGAAATCACTGACACACATCAGTTTATTGCTGGGGTTTTTATTGCTTCTTATTGCTGTACAAAGTATTACTTAACATTAACTGACATAAACAATGGATGGATTTCCAGAGTGTTTGCTACAAATAGCAGATGTTTAATGCAATGTGAATACTAAAGGATTCGAGAGGGAAAAAAAATGTGGGGAAGAAAGCTGGGGAGGGTAAGGGGGGGAGAATAAGCAGTAATATAGAAAGAAAATCCTTGCTATTTTTTCAAGCAACTGAGCCTTGACACTGGGTGATGGCTAGTTTACAGTTTAAGAAAATAAAATAGAAACCCGTTGATTTTTATTTGTTGTGCATATTATTAAATTGCTTTCAATTTTCATAACCCCAATCTATAGATCATTGCTTTGTTATTTCAAAGTATATCAAATGATTCAATGTTAAAATGAAAAATGAATGCAATCACCCATTGAGGCTGAATTATGTAGCATCCTGGTTGTATCGATCTCGACATGAACAACGCCTTTCTTTTAAATAATACCTGGACAGATCATTATGAATTGCTGCACAGTAACAAACAAGGGGAAAAAAAAATCTTTCACAAATTTTCTTTATAAATATAAACCTTTTTTCCCAGCCTTCAGTCTAATGTGGGTATTCTAAACTCTTCTTAGGCATACATTAGAACAAAGAGTTACACTGAACAAACCGACACACAGACTGAAATCAGCTCAGGCTTCTGTTACTCCAAGTTACAGGGCTAGTACTGTATGTGCATCCCTTACAGAATATACACAACAGATGCACAGAGAAAATACATCCCAACTCTCAACGCCAAAAAATCTGGAGAGAGGAAAAAACAAGGAAGACTTTTGTTGCCTTCATAAATACTATTTCTAACGTAAATACTAAGAGCACTGACATGATGGAAAATTGCCAACAGCCATTTTCCTACCACCACAGTTAATAGAGCATGAGGATTCTACGGCTGAAAACAACACGCCACTGATTACTGAGCACTTCCAGTATGAATACTGCCGCAAAGAAAATGATCAAGTGCCACTGCCGTATTCTTTCCCTTTGCTGCAAAACCGAGGTGGCAAGTACACAGAAAACTCCAGAAATCCATCCTACTTCAGAATTATAACAATGAGGTAAAATAAATCTTTTCATCTGCCATACATAAAACTGATTTGCATCACAGTAATAAAGACATGAATGTTTCCATTAGTACAACACTCTGTATACCCAGATTTACCTCTTTTATGTTTGCTTTACAGTGAGATCATATTCACAGGTGATGGGCACAGTTTAGCAGTGAAAGTAGAAATAGGAATTTTGGGAAGACAGGCAGGTGTCTCACAATACCAGTGTCTCAAAAATATTTACCACAACATTCCACCTGGAGATAAAATTACAATATAGCTAATCATATGCACTACATCTGAACACAATGTTTTCATGGGGACTGTATCTATTTCTCTTCTCCTCGCCTCCAGAGTAAGATGAAGAAATATGAATGGACTGTCCTGGATAGCTCTGGAGATACTGTTTTTAGGTCTTGCTGCTTATCCTAAGCCCTAAAATAAAGTTTGTCTTCCATTCTTACGCAAATTCTTTAGATAATATTACATTAGGATAAATTTTTACTATCTTAGTAAAAATATTTGCTCTTTTCTTGCTGATTTGTTAGTATAAGAGTTAAAGAAGTTATCAGAGCACTCTCCTGATAAAAGACAGCATGTATCTATCTATTCATCGGTTTACTTAATATACCAAGGATCAATAGCTTTCTGTGACATACCACAAAAAAACCATCATCCCGAATTCTAGAGAAACATGAATAACAGAGGACTCATTCTGTTCTCATGCAAGCCCACACTCTCCCCTCCCAACTCAGGCCTCAGGATGTAACCGCTTAAACTAAGTCTTGTCACAGAATTCATATTCACCATTACAAGAGGCTCACAGGAACACCCCAATGGACCGGTGGGACCAAAATGTGGAAGTCAAAGCTGAACTTGGTGCATTTAGACATCCTGGAGAGATTCAACTAAGTGAATTTACTCCTTCATTCTGTTCCAGGTCACCATGGGCACAGGCTGCCAGCAATGTGCTGTGCATTTACCCATCACAGGTGAAAAATTACAGATAAAAAGCAGGCGTGCAAGATTGTGAAAGAAAAAAATCATCCTTCTCTACACAGTCAGCCCAGATTTTCCACAGTAAAATGCAGTACCAGGACCTGAACCTCTAAGAACCTTGCTTCCCTGGCACAGGAAGGCTGCGCAATGGGCTCCGCTCAGCCCATGTCCTGGTACACAGAGGCAGGCAGTAATATGTCTCTGAATAAAGAGGGTCTTTTTAAAGCATCTTGGGCCCAGAGTTATTACTGAACCCCACATGATTATCAGTAGGGATAAAAAAAGAAATTAAAAGAAATAAACAGGATGGAAAAGAGTAGCTGAAACCTCCACCAGAGCTGAAAATCTCTCTGAACATGGAAAACAATGGGAAGAGATGGAAATGGTGCTTTATTCTGCACCTGGAAGCAATAGGTACTAGTGAAGAGAAAGACAATAATTAGAAAGGAGCCCTATTTCTGACGGTTGTGGTTTCAGATATACTTGAAGTGTCTGATAGTTTCAATTAACTCAGAGAGTAGAACCCAAACATGAAAATGTGTTACAAAAATGGAAGAATACTGCAAACCATGCAAAAATAAAACTCTAGAAAGATATGTTTTTAATCTGAAGTTACAAAAGAAAAGTGGCACACTAAAGAGAGGCTGGTGACTGATACAAACTGAACTGTACCACTGAAGTCTGGCAAGGAGCTAACAAGAGCTGAGAACAGAAGAGGTTGTGACAGACCTGGGACAAGTACTTCAAGGACAGACTACCGGGAGACACAGAAAGAAGGAAAAGTAGAGCCTGACAAACAACAGGAGTCATCCAGTCCAGAACAAAGTTTATAGAGATCAGACAGATCTCTGACACAGTGAGTAAGATTAATAATCCAATACCCCACCGGAAAAGAAACTCGAAACAGAAAATCATGCAGAGCTCAGAGAACACATGGAGCTGCACACACAATGACAGCCTGGACAAGTGACAGTCCTCTTCAGTGTAGGGGAAGAAATGTTGGAAAGGTGATGGATGAAATCTCTTCCCTCCACTGATGGAGTGACTATATTGACAAAGGGGATGATGACAGCAACACCAACTCCTATCAGCATTTCCTGGGAACTTGTAGGGGAACAATGCCCTAGGGTATGGTATTGCTACACTTTTGTACAAAATATGCCTTGTTAGTTCCCTTAAATCACATTTAAGCCAAAAGGGCAAAAATCAGTAACAAATTTTATCAATAATTTTCAGAACAGACAATGCTATAACAAATGCCTACAAAAGTTACCACCAAATAGACAAAATCTATGCTTAATATGTTTACACTGATCCATACTTACATCCATATTGAGCTGGCACTGAAAAGCAGACAACACAGCTCCAGTCCTTGTGCACACCTCATGTTTCATGTTTTTCCTATCATCGAAAAATTATTCAGAAGTTCTGGTCTGAGAATTCATCTGCAAGAGATTAACTTCTCACAGAGCACTTTCAGGTGCACTCCTCCACTCCCTTTTAGATCTTCATATTCCTGCACATCCCTTGGTTAAACCAGAACAGGCTTTTACCAATCTGACCTTTGAAATGTTCCTGGGATCTAAACAGGCTTAATCTTTCATCCTAACTCATTCTGTTTCCCCCATTTTTGAGACACAGTCTGTCCATTTTTCTTAACAGTGCTTGTTCACTTCCTTAGATATGCAAATATCTGTTTGTTAGACTAGAAATTATCTTCCATACTAAACTGGCTGGTAAGCACCTTCTTCCTTCAATGACTTCAATGAAGGGATAAAAACATTTCCCCCTCCCCTTTGGTAATTCATTTGCATTTTTCACTGTGTAATGTGACCTCCACTGGAGCTTACATTCTGTATCAACCTTTACCTGCATTATACAAAGATCTAAATAGAAGACAATGTATGCAGCTCATTACTGACTGCTAAGTGAGACCAGTAATGCTAACACACCAGTAATGAACCACTTTGGGATAGCACTGGGCTTGCAGCGACTGATGCCTATTGCAGCCTCACTGCTCTCAAAGTCAGAGAGCAGAGTAAGACAACTGCAGGATCTAACAAGTAAGACAACATAAAGAAGGTATGTCTTCCCTTACTTTTGCACAAGGAAAAACCCATGTAAAATTGGAACTTTTTTTAATTGCCTACAAGGGGAGATATTTTGAGAGACCATTAATGTCAAATATTTCTATGTTAGATGAATACGCAAAATTCTGGCAGATGCCATTTGAAAAGGTTATGCATTCGTCTTGTGATGGCACAGACAGGGTATCAAGTTTTACACAGTAACACTTCATCTGGGAAAAACCGGGAAGACAGAGTAGCAAGAAGCTCTGGACAACTTTGGAAAGATTAAAAAAATGCCAAGCTAAAACTAAACCAAAAACCAAAAGTATAAAGGGTACACAATGGAAGTACTGTACTGGAAGTACAGAGAGCTGTTAATGCACAAAGGTACACAAACCACAAGGACAGCATTACCATCATGTCTAGCCAATAGAAAAGATACTGAGATTCGCTGGAATAATGGATTAGGTGACCAAATTTGTGCCAAATGTAGGTTTTTTAATTAGCAACTACTGTAAGCACTACTGAGAAATCCCATTTACAGACATCAGAAAAGTCCATGAAAAGGCAACAAGAACTGAAAAAGTTAAATAAAGAGATGTCCCTGTAATCCCACAGCCAATTCAGAAACAGTATGACAGGAAACAAAACTAAATTCCTCAAGTATCTTTAAGTGGTATCAGTGCAGTGCTCTAACAGAATCACAGAATGGTTGAGATTGAAAGGGACCTCTGAAGGTCATCTTCTCCAACCCACCTGCTCAAGCAGGGCCACCTACAGCTGGTTGCCCAGGACTGTGTCCAGACAGCTTTTGAACATCTCCAAGGATGGAGACTCCACAATCTCTGGGCAACCTGTACCAGTGCTCAGCCACCCTCACTGAAAAAAAAGTGTTTCCTGATGTTCAGAGGGAACCTCCTGTGTTTCAGTTTGTGCCCATTGCCTCTGGTCCTGTCACTGGGCACCACTGAAAAGAGCCTGGAGCCTTCTTCCTTGCACCCTCCCTTCAGGTATTTATACACGTTGATGAGATTCCCCCCTGGGCCTTCTCTTCTCCAGGCTGAACAGTCCCAGCTCTCCCAGCCTCTCCTTGTAGGAGAGATGCTCCAGTCCCTTAATCATCCTTGTGGCCCTTCACTGGACTCTCTCCAGTATGTCCATGTGTCCCTTGTACTGTAGAGCCCAGAACTGGACACAGCACTCCAGGTGTGGCCTCACCAATGCTGAAAAGAGGGGAAGGATCACCTTCCTTTACCCACTGGCAGCACTCCTCCTAATGTAGAGCAGGACACCATTATCCTTCTTTGCTCTGAGGGCACAGTGCTGGCTTATGGTCAACTTCGTGTCCACCAGCTCCTTTCTGAAAAGCTGCTTTCCAGCTGGTCGGCCTCCAGGATATAGTGGTGCATGGGGTTGTTCCTTCATAGGTGCAGGACTTTGCAATCCCTTTTGTTGAACTTCACGAGGTTCCTGTCAGTCCATTTCTCCAGACTGTCAAGCTCCCTCTGGATGGCAGCGCAACCCTCCCTTGTATCAGCCACTCCTCCCAGTTTTGTATCAGCTGCAAACTTGCTCCTGCCCCACCATCCAGATCATTAATGAGGATGTTGAACAGGACTGGATGCAGCATTGACCCCTCGGATGCACTGCTAGTGGCTGGCCTCCAACTAGACTTCCAACCGCTAATCATCACTGTCTGGGCCCAGGTGTTCAGCCAGTTTTCAATCTACCTCACTGTCTGCTCATCTAGCTCATACTTCATCAGCTTCTCTACAAGGATCTTATGGGAGACAGTGACAAAAACCTTACTAAAGTCCAGCTAGACAATACTCACTGTTCTTCCCTCATCTGCCAAGCTGGTTGAAGGTTATCAGGTTGGTCAAGCATGACTGCCCCTTCATGAATCCGTGCTGACTGCTCCCAATCACTATTTTGTCCTTCATGTGCTAGTTAATGGTTTCTAAGATTAGTTGTTCCATTGCCTTCCCAGAGATTGAAGTGAGGCTGACTGGCCTGTAGTTCCCTGGGTCCTCCTTCTTGCCCTTCTTGAAGACAGGAGTGACATTTGCTTTCCTCAGATACCTGTCCCTATCATCATGGCCTTTCAAAGATAATCAAAAGTGGACTCACAATGACATCAGTCAGCTCCCTCAGCATTCATGGGTGCATCCCGTCAGGGTACATACACTTATGTATTAAACCAACATATGGTTAAAACTAGAGACCACTGTCATGGGCACTAACAAAAACTTGGAAGTCAATATTCAAGCAGAGAAGGAACTTCCATAATATAGCACAGATAACCTGCTTCAAAGAGGTTGGTTTTTGATAAAAAAAGGTGAGAAAATCTCCCCTTATTTCCAAAAGATACAACAGAGATTTTATTGTGTGTGTGTGTGTTACAAATGTACGAATCCTAGTTCAAATCTTTGTAGTTTTAGCAAATCAGACAAGTGCTCTGGATTAACTGACAGATAGGCAGGGAACAAAATCCAGAGCTAGATACTGCCTATACCAACAACAAAAAGGTTGTTACCAGAGAAAATATGGCCTGTGACTGCTAGAGAACTGAAGCCTTTCAGAAATTAATCAATACTTTTAGCATAGGATAGCCGAGGCAGCATATTGCTGTTCACTCCAGACAAGTATTTACTGAGGATAAAGAAGCACACTTTCTACAGTTCCCTAAAAGAATGAAGAAATAAGAAAAGTAATTAGGCAATCAAAAAAACCTAAGCAATCACTCCTGAGACACCACGATGGATTAACCGTCTCCACGTAGGTGTAAAACTAGTATTTTATGATAAACTCATAAATTTGAGCAAATCAGAGATTAACTGTACAGTTTTCCTAAGTTTGGCTTGTGAGTATGGTTAAAAAACTCATTAAATGTTTGGAGAATTTATGTCATCTGAATATCCTTGTTATGTTATTATTACATTTTACCTGAAGAAAAAAGACCAGACAGTGGAAATTTTAGAGGTAAGTGGTGCTGCTTCCCAGACAAAATTATTACAGGTAGGGACTCAGCCTAAGTCCGTGTTCTGGTCAGAAGAGGAAGTTCTAGACACATTTGTGCAGACAGACCATCCTGGATTTAACGTGATGCACACAACATACTTCCACATATAAACCTATAGGCAAGGTGTTGCTTCTAAGGCATTTTTTGGTGAATCAATGCTGGAGGCTATGTGCCTCCTAGCTGAAGGCTACGGGTGGAACCAGAGTCTCTCTTCTTCACTCTTCTCTATACTCTTTACCAACCTCATTTTCCTAGGGTTGAGACCTGACCCACAGGAACTCCACCCCATGCGAGAGACTTCAGTGCAAGCCAGCACCATAGCCTGTAAGCATGGTCCTCCTCTTATGACCTCTCTCTTCTAGAACAGTCCCCCAAGCCAGCATTCCCATTTGGGGACCTCAGTCCAGGCACATGAAGACAGTATTGGTCAGGTCTTGACAAGGAAATGGGCTTGGAGGGAGGTCAAGCCAGGCAGGATAATAAAGACCCAGGAACAAGAGTATTACAACAAATAAAGCAATAGCACCAACGTCTAATAATCTGTAATGTCAACTACCTACATCTGGAGTTGCAATACAACCATTCTGTTGATGTATCACCCATCACTGCTATCTATAGGGTATGAATTAAACCAATTTCTTCAGTCAGTATGTCCTTTTTGACTTCTGAACTAATAAATCTCACCCCCTCAAAATTTAGTTCTTCAACATAAATTGAAAAAGGAGAGTCAGCTTTCCTGGTTTTTCAACTCCATGTTGAAGAAGTCATGGAACTAAACTAAACAAGATACATCAACATAAATAAAACTTTGTTCTTCCAATGGCACAAGCAGCTATAACTACCCAAAACTGATACAACACTTCAACATTCTTTTTTTATGGTGTTTAGCAAATTACCCTTCCAGAGTTAGTAGTCTGTCATTCTTTAAGACTTCAGCAGAACAGGAAACTGTTTGAATATTACCTCAAATTTAAACTAGCATGAAAGAACACAGGTCAGGCAGGCCCCCAAAAATCCGCTACAACTTACAATCTGAGTTCAAAAGAGACTATTTTATGCTTAAAATCTGATTTGAACTTTGAAAAATCTGATTTAAATTATGTTTAAAATAACAGTATTTTGTACATTTTTACTAATATATTTGCTGTAAAATATCTTTCTGTTAGCATGCACGTTTTACTTAGAATGCTACTCTAGAGTAAACACAGAACTCTTGTCACGTCCAAATGAAATAACTTTTTTTTTTTTTTACTCAACAACCATAAGAACTGCAGACAAATAAAAAGGCTACTCCTACTTCTTCTCCAGATGTTTTGCATTTCATGAATTTCAGGGTGATGACCAAAGAGCTAAGCAGGTACCTTGGAACACGAGAAAAGCACTAGCTTGAGCTAAAAAAAAAGACTGGATTACTTCTGAAGAAACAAAGATTCAGTGCTGATAGAACTGAAAGATCCTGCCTCAGAGTACCAAGAAATGCAGTGGGAAAAGCTGAAAAATATTGCCAGAAGGCTTGAGAGACACAGTTGAAGTACATGAGAAACACAGACCGACAAATTGAGAAACAAGTCAAAGAAATGAAAAATTTGTCTGAGACAGCCAGTAAGTAAGGGCCTAGAAGCTGAGGAAATGTTGCTGAAGGGACTATAAATACAAACAGGAGGAACATTTTGAGACGATGAAGAAAACAGGGAGCAAATGAACGCAGAAAGAGAATACAGGCTTAATCCTGAGTATATGATTTAATTACACTTATTTGAACACACCTTGCTAGGACACATTTGCAATTCCTCAGGCTCATTCCAATAAGGTTTTGCATATTTCAATGCATAGAACAAGAGGAAACAAAAAACCTTTGGAAAAGCTCATCTTTTCCACTGCTGAAGTATAAAGAGTTGAAGGAGCTGAAGGTTCATGAAATAACTCACTTCAGCAACCATTTGGTTATTAGCTAGAGATGTCAACATTTTAGACGTTCATGCACTCTGCCTTTCTGAAGAACTTTACATAGCCAGAAGGGCTGCAGAGAATTTCTCAGGAGCTCTGGAAATGAATAAAACCTTGGGAGAACTGTAGCTTGAGGATTACTGAAAGAATAGCTTTACATGGTGAAGTTGTATTTGAGATCAAACTATAAACACAAAAGGCAGTGACAAAGAGAATTCAATGACCACATGAGCATCAAAGATGTTGAAGGAAGAAACAGCAGTTAAATAAGCTGAACTAGCAAAAGAAGCCATAAAAAATAAATGTGAGTGAAGTGAAGGTAAAGCAGACAGAAATTCAGTACGACTAATTGCACCTACCAGGTAACAGAAGCTGAGAATCTTCCTGATCACCCCATTTATTGGTAACAAGAAACAGACTAAAACAGATGTAACATGTTCTTCTCCTTAAAGAGTACTACTTGTCCAAGTACAATCTTGTCTTTGCCCCATGTTATAATGTGGCATTACAAAGCCATGGAGATAAATGTCTGCTCTCAGTACTACTAGCCCAATGAATACATAAACTTTTCCAATTATACAGAAATCAGAATGGTTTCCCTGAGTAGAATTTCATTCCCTGCATCATAGATTTAAACATTAAAGTTATATTAAAGTTATATTAAAGAACCATAACAAAGTTAGGTTCACAAACCTCATCTAAACTTGATAACCTATGAATAATTTACGTTAAAATAATATAGTTTTCATTTTAAAGTGTTTCTATTATGATGACTTTTCTCTTTTAGAATCATAATTTTTCCATACCATCTTGCTTCATTATTATTTACAGAAAAAAAACAATTTCTGATCATTCCACTTAAAAGAAAAAGAATCCAATTAAAGATTTTGCTGCATCAGTAATGTTTGATGAAGACTATGAAAGAGCATAAAGGCTTTTCTTTTCAGAAAATCTAATAATAACTTGCACAAAATAAGTATTGCAAAGTCTATTAGAAGAAAGAGAATAGCCTGCTAGATCTTCAGCATAATGGAAGGCACAAAATAACAACTGGTATGGGATCAGGATTTCACAGAATCACAGAATCGTACAGGTTGGAAAAGACCTTTAAGATCATCAAGTCCAACCGTAAACCTAACACTACCAAGACCACCACTACACCATGTCCCTAAGCACCTCATCCAAACGTCTTTTAAATACCTCCAGGGATGGCGACTCAACCACTTCCCTGGGCAGCCTGTTCCAATGCTGGACAACCCTTTCAGTGAAGTAAAATTTCCTAATATCCAGTCTAAACCTCCCCTGGCGCAACTTGAGGCCATTTCCTCTCGTCCTATCATTTGTTACTTGGGAGAAGAGACCAACCCCCACCTCTCTACAACCTCCTTTCAGGTAGTTGTAGAGAGCAATAAGGTCTCCCCTCAGCCTCCTTTTCTCCAGGCTAAACAACCCCAGTTCCCTCAGCCGCTCCTCATCAGACTTGTGCTCCAGACCCTTCACCAGCTTCGTTGCCCTTCTCTGGACACGCTCCTCAATGTCTCTCTTGGAGTGAGGGGCCCAAAACTGAACAGAGTAGTCGAGGTGTGGCCCCACCAGTGCCGAGTACAGGGGAACGATCACTTCCCTAGTGCTACTGGCCACACTATTTTTGATACAAGCCAGGATGTCATTGGCCTTCTTAATTTAATAGTCCTTGAATCTAAAAAGTTTTTTTGTTCTGGCTCTTATCAACACAGTTCAGACTATACAGATAATTCAACGTGCACCATGGGAGTGTTCTTAAAAATCTTAATAATACCATGCAGAGAGCCACCACATTCGTCTCACGAACTTAGTGAGCCAGCACCCCAAGTCATCAAATCATCTGCACTGAAAGTATGCAAGATTCACACTGAAGTCTATGAACCAAGTTCTCATCTACACTGAAGACATCATCTTCTGCTTCTAAAGACAGACTATAAAACAGCCTGAATGAAACAGTGTTTTCATGTGATTCCTGGTCCCTTTTCAGTGCTGGAACAATGTATAACACTGTTGGTTCTAATGTAAATCAGATTCAAAGGACCAAGGACTTGCTTAAAGCAAATGATTAAGTATGTGGAAGATCAAAGCCCAGCACTTCACCGACATCTGAGAATGCAAATGAGAGATGCAGAAGAGGATGAAGAAAAACAAAGGAGAATTGGGAGATTCTTTCTTGGTGCAAGCATTAAAAATCTACTGGTTTAAATTAAACAATGACAAGTATATCAGTGGAGGAACCCTCTCTGTATCTCATGGCTTTACATGATGAAAGGCACGTTATAGTATTTCTATAAGAGGACAGTTTGTTTTGTTTTTTCATGCTGTTAGTTTGATGCTCCCCAAGAAGATATTTTACTCTTAAAGCCAATTTTGTTCTCTCTCATTTAGCAAACATTGATTTTTTTCCTCCTGTCTGCATTTCAAACAGAGCTAAAACAAGCAAGGCTGGTTTTGTTTAATACCTTCAAAGGTGCTGAACCTCCTCTGGCTATCTGGAATAAAAATCCACAGCTGTGACTAGTTCTTTATGGGTAGTCCAATCCCAATTTTCTTCTTCTTCAAGTTTCAATAGTTGTTTCAAAGAAGTACAATGTATCCTTCAAAGTAGACAGGAAAGGTACTGCACTCTGCATTACCATACATGATCTCAGTACATGCCTTGCTGCCTGCTCTGCTTGGGAGTTCAGCTTGATGTCAGCTTACAGGTATTACAGTGATGACCAAAGATAGTCATCCACAGAGACAAATTACTAGGGGATTCAAGAATACCAGCTACCCTGCCAGCAAGAAAAAAATGAAACATATTTATCAAAAGGCACTTTTGTCTCTTGCCACAGCTATACACTACACAGGGAACTGCTATTTCATTTACAGGTGAATATTCAGTGTTGCAGTGACAACACAAATTTCAGTGAATAGAGTAATATGCTTGACAGAGTGTTGAAGAACAAGATTATAACCTGCCCTTTCAAACTTCAGCACTGGAAATAACCAATGGAAAACTTTAGAAGCATCCGACAAAAAGTTAATAATCTCAACCATCTCTTCAAGATCCAGAAGAGCACATTCATTAATTTAGTATTTAATTCCTAGATACTCACCATTTTCCACAGGGATTCTCTCATAATTTCGTATTAATTATTTTGTGTAATAAATGCATGGATTAGCTTCATTTGAAAACAGATGTCCAAACACAATGAATTAATTGTATGCAATCTATAATACACAGACACGCATGGATTATAGAAATATATTCTATAGCAACTAATGAAGAAAGGCAAGGACCCCTCATGATAACAAAAGTTATCACAGAATTTTGCTTCACAGTAGCTATCACAGTAGAAGTCCCTCTGACAGTTGCAAAGGCTGTCATTCCTAGAGATTCCACCTCTTGAAGTGTTTTTTCAGGGTCGGAGAAATATCTTGACTTGTAGCAGGATGCAATCTGATCACAATAGTATTGCTGAAATCACAGGTAAGGGAGCATGTCTCCAGGCACATGAATCCTTGTAATGACTTCTCCACTTGGCCTGCAGAAAATCCAAGCTTCTCCAGACATTCTGGCCTCCCCAAAACTCTCATTGTCAATTCCAGCATATATCTTCCAGTTCATATTATTTGTTAACTCCTCCCCTCTTCTAGTACTTTAATGATGCTTCCCTCTTGATCAAAACCCTTTATTCCCTTTTTGCCCATATCAGAGTACTGCCTTTCACCACCCTTAGGTGTATTTGCACTACCTCGATTTACTATGTTTGGATGCTGGAAAGGACTAAAGAGAAAACTGAAGAGAGAACTGAACCTTGTGTGACTCCACAAGAATGAAAAGCAGTGGTATCATCAATCCTTAAAACTAAAAATCCTTAAAACTCCTTTGGGTGTATGTAATCATACACCCAAAGGAATCGCCCATGTAACAGCTTTATCAGCCTTTCTTATGCAGCATCAGTAATCGCATCTTTTTGACGCCCTGTTAATGTATCACACTGACATGCCAGGACCTTTCTCCTAGGTCACACCAGTCAATAGTATTTTTTCTGATCTAGTCTACTGAATAAGCTATGATCAGCTTACCAAGCTCACATGGGAAATTATGTTTAATACATTTCCAGGTACAATGAAGACTGAGACCTCTTGGTCTCCCCTGCTTTCTTTGCAACTTTTGAGGGTTTACCTTTTGTACTAAAGGTTTTAAGAATGCTGCAAGCATCTACGAAGTATTTTGTGGTTTCTTCTGAACTATAGGGCTATTAAGTAGTCATCTGCAACTGAAGGTGACTAGATTCGTTTATTCAGTTGGTTTCTTACAGGTCTGATAATTTTCTATCCCACTCTCTTCCTCCAGCACAGGATATCAGAAGAGCACAGATATATCTGTGATCAGATTTGAGGTTGAAGGTTACACATTGATGTTGACATAAAACTATAATTACCTGCCACCTCCTAGACTTCATACTTTGTTGAGGCTTCCTTTTTTTTCAGTGAGCTACTGAATTTGCAGGAGTCTGTGTGTTATTTTGGTTGAAGCAGGACCACTGATCTTTCTTCTTCCTTGCAATATAATGTGTCTAAAAGAGCAGCCCTGTTGCAATGTGCTTTTTCTTAACTCTTTATGCCAAAGTTCTGTATGAACACTCATGAACAAAGCTAGTGCTGATGAAGTAGAAGAGTGCTCAGGAAAAACACCAACTTAGCACATACTTGAAGCAGCATTTGCCTGCACAGTTCCAGGCTACATCTGCCTTCCCTTGGCAGTGAAGCCACCTGATGCAGAGCTGTGTCTGCCAGCCCACATAGGAAATGTGTTGGAGGTGACTGAATGGCTCATCCAAATATGCTGAACTAGCAGGCATTGCCATCTCATTGTAATTTTGCATCAATAAATCACCAGTTAAAAGGCATACAATACGAGGTGACTTGAAGTGGCTGTCATTAATTATGTTCTATCTTTTGCTTAGTAACCACCACAACACAGTCTTCAATAAAACTAATCCTAATCACAGTTTGACAAGTTTCCCAAATTATGCTTATGATTTATTTTAGCATGACAGTTTTGGAAACTATAAGAGCTGTTCATTTCCTATTTATTTCACAAGTATATCAAGCAGAGGTACAGTCAGAGATAAACACATTAAAAGTGCCATTTGAACTTCCAGGAACCAGCAAAGCCAGTGTTAGAAGACACTAGTGTACCACGAAAATATTAAAAACTAAATTTGAAGTAACTACAGTATCAGTTTCAGAAACTGATAAAAAGGTGGCAACTTCCTTCTGATCTCATATTGGAGCAAATTAATCAAAAATACTCTTCTGTACTTCACTAGAAACTCTGTAAAAAAGTTTTTTCTTTTATCTGCTTTAAACGAATCTCCTACCACTTTCAATGAGCATCACATGTAGTAGTGTCCCTTGCAGGATTTGATGAACTGTAGTTCTGCATTATTCCATTTATAGTTTTATTTTTCTCTTTAATAAACTTTCTGTGAAGAGCCCCCTTAATAATATATTTTGTACTCTCAAAGTCAAACCAGTTTTGGATAAAAATAGGGGAGACTAGAAAGAAGGGAGAAAGAGAGTTACAAGTAATTTTCAATTTTAAATTCCATCTCAGAATAATTCTTATCTGAATCACTTCAGTGTTGCGAAATACACTTTTCTTTGCTGCTAGCCTCCTTTTCTCCTGAAAAAAAGGCAATAAAAAGGGATGTTACTGGTTTTGTCCTGTTTACAAAAAACATTCAGGACAAAATGTTACAACGGGAAAAAAAAAAAATCAGCTTTCATTGCTGAAAGGTACAGCCAAATTTGGAGCGCTGTGTTTATGTAACATAGCTTCACAAACTCTTAATAGTTAGCTTATCAAGCAGCTTTCTAAACTATAAAGAGGACTGGAACCTTCATTCTCCAAAGCAGTTTTTCTGCAAAAATGGCAGTCAGAATGAAATAAAACCTTTAAATTAATGTGTTACAAGAAGAATTTCATAATCACATTTCAAAATCATGAGTACGCAGCTACGAAGGAAGTGTCACATCTTTCGCATCCTCTGGTCACCCATACCTGGCACTGTTCCTGGGAAGGCAGAATCCTTGAATTGGCTCACACCTGGCTGCTGTTCTGCTCTCAACTATGGTAGAAAATGGCTTAATTATTAAAAAATGAAAGACAAAATATCTCTGCCTTCAGTTTGAAGTGTACACACACCAGCCTTTTCTATACTTTTTTGCCTTTAGCTGCCATTAGTCCTAGCGTGGCATATGCTGGAAAAAATTATATAGCTCTGGCTGCATAGCTTTAACCCTAAAGACTGATTCCTGAGAAACATCAGCCTCAAAGAACACTAACGCTCTTAATGCCTTACAAGCAGATTGCAAGAAACTTGCAGGACCGGGCTTCTTTCCTCAGCAACCCACTCACACCAGTGCAAAAGCTCTCTCAGTGTCGCTCCCTGCTCTGTTTGCATTGATGCTCAGCTGCTACCTGGGACATTGCAGATAATGCCAATTATAGGGTCCTCAGACTCCGGCAGCATTTGCTGAGGAGCCTCTGCTCAATCCCCCTCCCAGCATAAGGAGGCTGGCATACCTCATGATCCAGAGTGAAGCAACAGATGGGAAGGAGGGGAGAAGAAACAGAATCAAAGCTGTTGCACGCTGTTTGCTCAGAGGTTGCCAAAACAGGCACTGACAGTGAGTAGCCATAGGGAACTGAGGATAGCTTCAGTCCTAATTTCTCAGCAGGTGGAAAGCATGGAGATAGCATTTTAAAACAGCCCCCTAGGAAACCCTCCATTTTCTCCCCTCTTCCTTCCTTTTTCCTCTCTTCTTTTTTTTTTTTTAAACAGTTTCATCCCCTAACAAACAAAATTGCCAGTGGCTTTCAACTTACAGCAACAACCTGGAGGCAGCTCATGAGTACTTTGTCAACAACGCTAATCTGTAAGCCAAAGAAAAAAGACTTCCATTTACAGTTAAAAAAAAAAAAATTAGTTGTTTTCTCTGCAAAACAGGCCTAGGAGATGTAAACTGATGCAATCGGGTCCCTAGGGCCTGCAAGAATGTAAGAGTTCTGCTTCTGTTCCAACACTGCAGATCTTTCTTTGTCTTGCTCTGTTCCTCTCTCCTACACGTACACATTTGTATTATATTTCACTTATGCTTGGCACGTATCTCTCAGAAATCACAGAGAATGACCCTGTATGTTCCCATGTGCAGACGTTCCCTTATCACACACATTACCGTCCCCTCATTATCACTGGCCACTGGGGGACACTTCTCCCAAATCAATGAATCAAAAACTATTCAATGCCATTTAAGGGGAGAAGCAGCTTTTATTATGCCCTTGAATTTGGGAGCTGGGTACTTTATTGATAGGGTACTCCAGTACTCCATTTTTTAGGGCCATTACAAGCAATAGGGAGTATATTGATGTTAGCTAGTGATTTTTAAATCAGCCTTAAATCAAGTTAATGTGAAACAAACATACTCATTTTCTAAATCCAAACACCAGTTTGCACAGTTAAAAAAAAAGTATAATGATGATTTAACGAGAAGAAAGAAGCAGACATACATCTACTTTGCACTTCAACCAGCTTTAGAAGTTTCTCCCACACTGTATGGTTTAGTTAGTAAGCCAGTAGTTTGTGTGGCTGAGGACTGTGATTTTCACGTGTCCTATCTCTTAGGGTAGCCTTCACCCTTCACCAGAAAAGAGCCCAAATAACAAGATGCATTCTTTCTCCTATAACCCAGATCTATCGTTGGAATCCTTCACATTCCAGTCTCTTCTCTCATTTCCTCATCTTCTCCCAAAAATCCTCTTATTTGTGTACTTCAACCCAGGCAGGAAGAAATCTAGTATCTCCACCCATCAGAAGTCCTGCCTCAAAAGTGCTAACGTGTGAGGTGAAACCCAAAGAGTGTTAGCTGCCTGGACTGACGATGAGTGAACCCTCAACAAGTTATTTCCTACAAGGCATAAGACTCCTTTCACCGGAGCAGGAACCATTCCATACTCATAGCCTGACACTGACTGAAATACGTTAATCTCTCTTATTTTATAGAGAGGTACACAGGGGATGTGTGTGACCCACACAAAAGGCAACACTGTCTTTTCACTGATACCAGCTATAGTGGTAACAAGTCTCTTTGGGATGATAATGAGTTTGGGATGAACTGATCTTAATCCTGTCCGAAAGGGTACACTGATACCCTAATGAATATCTTAAACTGACTTTGCACCCAGAATTACAAAACGCAATCTCTCATCCCCTCTGGTGATCGTGTAACTCCTGCAACTTGCTTTACCCAAACGCTTCAGTGAGTAGCACCGCTGGGAATGAACAGTTGTAAAAAACCCACAGCACAAGATTCTCCCTTTTTTCATTTGTTAGCCTCTCTCTCCCTTCTGCCCTTCCACCCCTGTCAATCAGTAGCTGTATTATGTGCTGAAGCAAGAGGGTCTACATCTCTTACAAAGTCTTAGATAATCTACTGTAAATGAGTGCTTTTATTCATCCGACTCTCTTCCTTTTCACAATACCTGCAAGGTTCTAGCCTTGATGAGAACAGGAAGCGCCAGGTTTTACAAATGAATTTGCTTTCCCAGCCATAGCGTGGATTTTCTGAGACCCAGCTCTGGGAAAGAACTGCCTGTAGTACCGCTGGCCATGGCCCCTATCAATACATTAAGAAGAAAGAAACTGAGTGGATTTGGGAAAGGTGTGGAATTGACATAGTCTGAAAAGGAGAAATAATACAGTACCTAGAGAATATAAACTTAAATCAATATTCTAGTATCCCACAAAATAGAAACAACATGACTGATACAGTTACTGTTACTTCTGGACCTGAGCTGCAACATCTAATTTAAGTGCCAAAAATAGGACATCTGGATTTTGTCTTTAATGTTTTTTAAGTAGCTAGTGGTCCTAGGAGGAAATAGGTTACCATGTCATGCCTAAATTGTCAGATTTTCCCTTGATTACCAAGACCCCTTTTTCTCTGACTTGTTTCTCCTTTCTGCTCCGGGCCTAAGGTATGGCACTAATTCACAAGGTTTTACTTCAAACCAAGGAACTACCACATAGGGTCTAGGTTTAGCCTTTCCTACTTGCACATTTTCCTTCCTGCCCACTCCTTACAGACCGATGATAGCTATTGAGTCCAAGTAGTAAACAGCTATTTGTTCACAGACAGCTCATTCCTTTACCAAGTCAGGATACATTTACTGTGGAAGAAAAAACAAAATGGTATATAAAATGTTTGCTTTAAAATGGTATGCTTTAAAATTAATGTTTTCATTTTCTTCCAAAAAGTGTAAAATTAAACATTCAAGGCCACAATGAACTTTGAGAAACTAGACACAAAGAATCCTATCAGTCACTGCAACTAGAATTCAGACTCAAAAAGATTCACTTCTGTCAAGACATTCTGAATCCACAATGTTTTCTGGTACGCATATCAAAACCATAAGATTCTAAACATATTTAAACCGGAGTTTGATGAGTTGCTGATATAGCTTGCAGTCAAACACGAAAATAGGACTCGGTGCAATGACCCAGGAGGTCCCTTTCCAACCTGTGTCCCCAACTACCTTATGCATTCTGTCAACCTGGCCCTAACAATCCCCACATTTTCTCCTATTTAGGGTGGTCCCACAGTAAGTAAATTTCTACCACTGGGAAAATAAGTCTATTTATTTATAGAATGTGTACAAGTTGTCTTTCTGGGGATGTTGCCCAACAGCATTTTAGAAGAAATATCAATTTTTGGAAAGAAAAAAAAAATTAGAGGTACTCAGAGATATACAAGTGTTTCTGTTCGCTTGTGCTTGCTTCTCGGTCACTTATTCAAAGGACGCCAAGATCACATGTGTGCCAAGAAGAGTTAACTGAAGACATTCTTAGCCCTTTCAGAAACCTAACACCAAAAGGACAGTTCTGCATGTTTCCTTTAACACACAGTACAAAAAGTAACAGCTTTGAATCTCAAGAGTCTGACCCATGAATCAACTAGCATACATAAACCACATGTATGTTGTGGAAGCACACATGGAAAGCAGACAGAAATACTACTAAAAAATGTTCCCATCACTTGACATTTCCCACAATTAACATGGAGAAAAAACATCATCCCCCGTCCTTGAGAGAGTGATTGGGATGCTTATGCAAGCACTGCAGAAGTGAGATATTAATAGCTAAAGTAAACTCTACTTTTGCCTTCTTCAATTCCTTTCTTTGGTGTCTTCCAAAAGGACACCACACTGAAAAGAACATGCTCCTTGGTGTTCAGAGTGAAGTGATAGATGGGAGGAAGCACTCGCTCGCCCAGCATTTCCCCAGATAACACAACCTTTGACCGAAGAATCTACTTCTAGAAATGCCGATTCACCACTGAGTGAGATAATTTAGCAACAGCAGCAGCAATGTACACATGACATTGGCTTTGTCTCCTACAGTTCCAGGGACACAAAAGGTTACCCAGCAATCACGCTGCTGTAGAGTAATGTCATTCTTGTCCTTATTTCCCCAGATCAATCTGCAGCCAAAACATGCGGGTGCTGCTGTGAAGGAAAAGGTAGTGATGCCAATCTAGCCGAAACCAAGGGAAGCCTTGCTGATGGGCTCCTACAGAAACCCAGGTGCTAAATTCAGCTCCCTTCCCTTGAAGCAGTGAGAAAACTCTTGCCCGTTTGGCACACAACAACTTGACAGTGGCACCCAATCAGCAAAAGGTCTGTCCTGCAGACAGATTTCTATCTATGTACTCCATAGTCTGTGCAGAAATCCTTAAGTTGCTTCTCTAGTCCAGAGGGGAATTCAAATTCATGGCTACCATCTACAAACTTAAACCTGGAGTCAGATTCGCAGTGAACTGGAATTCAGTGAAGTCTGAAGAGACTTTTTGCTATGTGCCACATGGTCTCCCCACGTTCCACAATTCTGCCTCTAACAACATTTAGAAACCCAATATTAGTCTCTCTCTCAGTAGCCCACCAGGCACCTCATCTTTCCAATGCCCAGCAGCCCATCTAAAACACAAAGGCACGGTAGACCTACTTCATATGAACAATATGACCAGTTTAGGAGGCCCATCTGGCCTCCTACCAGAGGGTGGATCTACTCTCACAGAAGGACACATATTCAGCTATTGCACAGAGACTCTGCTGTATTGAGAATCTTGTTCCCTGGTCTGACACAGGAAGAAAGAACCAGTAATTACATATAAAGAGATAGCTTCTTTCTGGGGATTTGTGTAGTGTTCCCCTGCAATAAAAAGTGTTTCTAGCCTTTAGAAGAAAGCAACAAAGGTCAGACAACATTCTTTGGTCCTGAGCCCAGCACTAAGAGATGGATTAGAGCTTGTGAAGAAATTCTGAATTTATAAAATTGCTTGATGGAAGCAGAGTGTAGCTTTTTCCACACAGAACAGTTGCAAGAAATTGGCTTGCTGCTTCTGCCAGCTCAAAGCTTTGAATCGATGTCTGTGGAAACCATTTCAGGTTTTTCCCATTGACTCCACTGGGCATGGAATCACACTTCAAACAGCCAGTATAGCTAAAGCTCTAATTATCTTGCTGTACCTGAAGATTATCCCTTGGGCTTTTCTCTGAGATTATTTCCTGCAGATGCTTTTATTCTATCCTAGAAATCGTTTAACAAAATAACACAAATTCTCTACAACATGATAGAAGAGACGATTTGCTTTCTCAGCCAGTAAAAAGTCAATGGCAAATCTCTTTTTACATAATTTACTTGACATATACTATCTTTTGATGTCTGTGCACAAGGGACTATACTAGTTCTTCAAGGGACTACAGCCATATCCTTCTCAACCACCTTTTTCACTGCTACCTTGTCAACATGAGCTTGAAGAAAGATCTCACAGAAAGAGAGAAAAAACATAGAGGAAGAACATTTCTCACTGATTAACAACTTTCTAGCAACAATAACAATCTGTCCTTTTACTTCTCCAGCTACCTTAACATTATCCCAGACACACTGAAAAGTGGTGACTCATTTCAGGCTTATTTGCAAGGAGAAACAGAATTTTCAACTACTTATGCTTTGGCACAGAAATGGCAAGTGTGCATAGAAAAACATTTGAAAGCTAATAAAATATCAGTTTGTTGGCAGAAAAAAAAAAAAAACAAACAGGAAAAATCTGACTCTTGGAAAAGGGGCTGACAAAGAACCAATGTTTATAAATCTGGTTTAGAGAAATGCTAACTTCAGTCTACTGCTTTTGTATTTTGAATAAGTGATTCTAGACACTCTTTCATGAGATATTGCTTCATATTAATACACAATTTATTGGGGAAGGTTAATTATTTGCTGAAAGGTGTTTTTTTCTTCATGTATCTTTAAAAAAGCAAACGTTTATCTTTAAAAAATCCAAATGTCCAGGGGAATCTTTCCTGGCAGCTTATTTTAACCTGTGTCATTTCAACAAGCTGACTTACAGCAGTATCCAATAAACAGTTTTAATGGCCCATGTGTGGGGGAAGCAAGAACAAGCAGCAATGGGCAGAACAGCTTCATAAACCAGATTTCTCCTGAAGCTAATGTATGGTATAATCATACTCCAAAATAAAGTCTGAGAGGACCCAACAGGGAAGATTTCCCAGACTTGCAGACTCAAAAAGAGATCGTGGATTCAAAAGCTCAACTGAAGAGTTCTTCTCAGTCTAGAAAGCAAACTGATTTTTTATTTAACTTGAACCTACATTTGAGTAACCTAAGATTTGGTCCTTAAGCCAGTAATTTCAAGGAAATCCAAGTGGTGATGGAAAGGCTTAGTGGTCTGTTACTCTTTCTACTAATGTTTGTACTTCCAGGATGGGAAAACCCTGATGAAGAGAGTGTTGTACAGAACCATGCTACGTTGAAGTGCTGTCCAAAAGAGCCAGAGATTCCTCAGGCAGGTGTTAGTTGAGAAGGTGACCCCAACCAGTTGTACCATGCATCAACAAGAACGTTACTACTCACAAATCTCTAACAGTATGACACATCAATTAGCAAATCGCCTTTTTATGAACTGCACGTGACACTAATATAATTTACAGTTTGCCAATTTACAATTGGCAAAGTAAATTGTAAGTTTTACAATTTACAATACAGTTATTGTAACGTATGCAGCAACACACAAACCAGGAGTCAGCTAACGATTTGAGAGGAAAGGATTACTTCAAACTGAAAATCTAGGACTGAAAATCTATATAAAAAATTCTATCGAACACAGGTGAAACTACACTCTGTCTGGAGCACCTTCCATTAACTGAAATATTCTACAAAATTCTTCTTTCCTAAAGACTATTGAAGGAAATTTGAAAAATGGTTTCTTCAGCAATCAGATACCTGGAAAAAGCTGTTTGAAAATGTAATAAATACTGGTCATATTTTTACAATGAAAGCTTACTATAGCCGATTGCAAACCACTACTTATCACCTATGTTTTTTCCATTCTTATGAATTACAAACCTCAGCACAGTCAAAGCCAAAAAAGGTGAGCATACCCATTTGCTCAAAAATGAAGTCTCTTGCAAGTAAATAAATGTGTTGCATCTATTTCAACTTCCTCTTCATTTATATTTTATTACATGAATTTTAAACATTTCTTCTGTAAGCACACCGATATTGACATCTGTTAGCTACCAAACATTCTGTACATTTAATACCACTGCAGATAGAAATCACTTGTTGGCATCTCCCAGCTATGTATTTAAAAATTCAGGGCAATGACGTACTTAAACATGTTAGGTTTGAGTCAGTAAAAATAATCATGTACTTAAATTCAAACACATGACTTGTTGAAATAGCTCCTGAATTGAAATCTCAATTGGCAAATTATTCATTTGAACGTACAGTGCTGCATAACTCTTTCTCTTCTATTCTGTTCTTACTGAAAAAAGTAGCTATTTTCTATGTCCATTGAGGGTATGCCAGTTAACAGGCCTAAAAAAACCCACTGGATACATTTTAAAACTGCCTTTCTTACAAAAATGTCTGCTGCTATTTGAAAAACAAAAATTAATAGTATTATTTTTAACCATAATATACAAGAATATTTTTCCAATTGTTATTCAGGAGGAATGCTTTTAACATATTTAGATATCACTCTACACACTAAAGTTACCCATTCCAGAAAATCACTTTAGCAACACTGTTAATCTTTTTATAAATCAAATTTGCAAGCTGAAAAAACTTATCAAACCTACAACCTCATAGTCCTCATACTTCATAATGCCAAATATTTCTGGTCACAAAGATATTCTTCCAGCCTTACCCATCACCATATGAAAATATATATAGGATGTAATTTATTCTGATATTTTTAGTACAACATAAGACTTTCATTTCATATTCTGTACTATATATATTCAATAGACAATATAGAGAATAAATTCTGTGCGTCCAACAATACAGGTTCATTGAAGAAAAAATAAGAGTACAAATTATATTCTATGTGAAGTATACAATTTAGGGTGGGTAACAGTGAGTGATGACAGATTTTACAGCACTTCAATGCTGACTTAATCATTTCACTTATTATTTTGAAGCGATTTTGGATTAGTGGGGTTTTAGATGTTGAAGATTCATTTATATACAAACACAATTTACACTATGCTGGAATTTCACCAAATACAAGTATCCATATTTATACCTCCCAAAATGTACAACTATTTTAAGGCATGACATGGTGAACGATTTCTTTGGTTTTTTTTTCATCCTATTGCAAAAGAAGAATTGAGTTGGTCGGAAGCAGAACATCACCAACTGAATTAAAAGACCGTTTTACCAACAAGACAGTCTCCGTGCAAATCCTGATCGTGCCTAGCCATGTTTGATTTATGATAGCTGATGGGATTACGGCCTAGTTGAGGCAACCCACAATACACAAATGTGCTATTAGTAGCCATGGTACATTAATCAATGGTGAGGAGTGTAAAAAAATCTAAAATACTCTGTTCTCAATATGTTATGGTTTTGCTCAGTTTTAGTGCACGGTAATGGGAAATACAAGCACAAACCCATGTGCACTGATCATACGCTATACCTTAATTGTACATTCAGCAATGCAGTTGTTCAGAACTCTCTTTTAAAAAGCTCTGTGTCTACATAAATACAGAATATGAATGCTCCCCAATCTCATCTTCTAAAAATGTACAACATTTTCGCTTTGGATAGCAAATAAAAGAAGAAAAGAAATTAACTTCTGTTAATTACATCAAGATTTAAAAGAAACATAAAGGAACTGAATGAAGTCTGATCCAATTGAATAAAATCTCTTAACTGAAAACATTCTAAATCAGATTTATGATAATTCCAAGGCTTAAATGGGACATCACCTTTTTAAGATCAAGCAGACAGAACATTATCTTCATGTCAGAAATCATCTTTTTAAAGTGTATGTTTTGGTGCAATCCCATTTAAAACATAAATCAAGTACGCATACGGAGGACCAAGGACAACCAGCTGGTAGTCCACAAGTCCGGCAGTTTATATGGATTCTCAAATCTGCAACTCATCGCAGCTCCTGGCAGCTCTCCAAACCACGTGCTGAATTTCCAGTCTAACAGCACGTGGGATTCTCGCTGCTCATCACAATGCATAAAAACATGAAGGGAAGATGTGAAGCAAAGATTGCTGTAATAGAAAAGAGCTACACATTCAGGTTCAAAGATGGAGAGCTGGGTTCAATGTTAGAACAGCTCCAGTGGACATAGAAATAACTTTGAGAGCAGAGAAGGTAATCAAAAGGTTATTTATATGCTGTTAAGTTCTACAACTATACCGCCTTCACAATCATGTTGGCAGGGATGCGGAACTTAACACAGTAACATAGAGAAGCTAGTATTATCCACAGAGTCAACTGTTCAGTCTACCTGGCAAACCAAACACTCAAGATAAAATCCAAGTAAATCCATAATCCCAAATGTCATAAGGTGGGACTTCAGGTGACAAACAACGGAAGAAAAAAACCTTCCTTTTTCCTCTCTATTTTAACTGCTAAAGAAAAATTCTATTTAAAGAATACAAACCTTAGTATGCCGCTAAAACCCATCAAAACTTTATTACATTTTGAGTACACATAAATTTTAAATCTGAAGTCATCTCAGACGATAGTTTTAAACAATCGGGTACAGGATTCCGCTTCAGCTTCCTGTTAACCGAGTCTGAAAACCACAGTACACCATAGAAAATATCACGTACAAATGAGAAAACAGCTTGACTCAGAGGTGGTTACCATCCTGAAATAGCACACCCAGAAAGACCAGAAAAGGGTGACAGAGGCAATTAGCCCTATAATTATGACACTCAGCAACCAGTCTACACAGTCAATCCTCCCCAGGACTGCAAAGAGGAGAAAATATAAAGATTAGATTTCAAAGTAAAACTCAGTGATCGGCATAAGAAAAATGTAAGCTGAGGTTCCAGTATTTATTTATTATAAAACCCAATGTGTGTGTCTGCCATTTGATTTTCACTACCTCTGCTAAGGAAAGAAAGAAAAAATCTTTACAGGTGCAACTTTGTAATATACATGATACTAAAAATACAACCAATTCAGGATGAAAGAAATGCAGCATACTCTATTCATTTGAGAATGCATCCCCTGTAACAGATTTGTGAGAGGATGAAGAAGATGCCCTTCCTTTATTGGGGTACTCCACACACACCTCTAGACAAATGTCAGTCACAAGACAAGAAAATGCATCTGAGATGAATGCACAATGCAACGTCTCCATCAGAGCAGGAGACATGGAGCTACTGACAAAAAATTAGAAACTTGCATATTGAGGGAACACCACCACCAAATCAAAACTCACTACCTTTCTATGGCACATACATTTCACTAGCATGCTTAGTTTAAGGAAGAACACGGTGCTAGAGAATTAGGACAGAGAAAAGATGTCTTACTGAAGAGACCCACCCACATGCGGGTGTTTATCTAAATCCAGTTTTACAAAGGCCTACATCAGAGATGAGGTTTTAGCAACTTGAAGACAAGAAAAGCATTATCCCGTGTAAGTGATGATAGATGGATAAAGACATCCAAAAAAGTTTTTAAATATACCTCCATGAGGGGTTCTGTATTTTAATACCATGAACCGATAGCAACATAATCAGAAGAGTAACACTGCGCCACCTGGACTTGTTCATAATCCTTAGGTCAAAATGCCTTGATCCTGGATGTGCAGTGAAGGCAAATTCCTAGCTAGGAGTGCTTAAATGAGTTTCAGTGAAGCTCACCAGTCTTACAGATCAAAGAATATGCTGTCACAAGACTGGCTCTGCATGGAATTACCTTCCAAAATATAAAATAGCTTGTTTGTCAAGTCAAAAGTTTTGATATGAAGAGAGACATTTATATTATCTCTAGTCCTATTATCTCTCTGTAGGAGCCCTCTTCCTAAAGATGATTATTGAAGTGAAACAATTTTATAGCTTCTGTGTCTGTCAACTTTTACTTATAGGCTACTTGAATAATGGAAACGAGCCGCTGGTGGTAGAGTATGAGACAGTTCTTTCTCTCTAGGTGAGTTCACTCTGCCACCTCTATTTTGCTAACAGGCATCAACCAGAGGCTTTCTGATGCTGAGGTCCCTGATTTTGATAACACAGATACAACACACATTAGAATCTTTACATACAAATCTTAAGAGTTACTTTGGAATTACACTTGACTTTACCTTGCCGTACCACCTGTGACTATAATCTTCCTGGGGTTACAGTTTCATGAATACTGGCAGCAGAGCTGTCTTAAGAGGTTCTGTATTTCACTCATAGCCCAGCCACTAGTCCCCATCTCCACATTACAGTTCACTGCTTCTCAGCAGTGCAGCTAAACTGTGGGACTAGCCTGAAAAACAGATCTCTGGAAAGAGGTGGTTAAAAATAACCTCCCAAAAATCAAAGGGAAGAAGATGACTTTACACCACTGAAGTTAATGTCTCGTGAAACTGCATGTAGGACAGAGCCTGCTTGCCTCATCTTTCTTGGGTCCAATGAGAGAGTACCGCAGTGAGGATCTGTAAGAGGAGGGGGCAGCTAGAAAAAGGTCAGGAGACTTGTGAAATAAGGGACATCTAGCCCACAACCAGTAAAGAGGACCCATCTTCCCCATGGGACCCTCAGATAAGGGCCTGAAAGCAAGCGCACTGCCCCAATTCTCTAATTATCCAAAGCTCCAAACCCATCTCACGCTTGGAAGTGAGACTCCCTGTTCCCAGACTCCCTATCCCATGGTGCAAACGCTTCTTGGTTCCACAGTCAGACTTGGCCCCATTACATGGGACAGCAGAAAGGTGGGAACTATGGCCTGGAGAGCCTCCATAAAAGTCTGTGGCACCTGCTGACTGGAATTTTATCTATAGATAAGTATTTGTATAACCTTAATTAATAGGATTATAGTCATATGCACATAAAATACAGCCAGAATAATACATATATATGTTTGCATGTGTCTATGTGTACATACATATGGTTGGAAAGATAGATTAATGTTAAAGGAGCATTCACAGACAAATATGTGTAAAGTTTTGAGAGGCTAGAACTACTTGTAGGAAGATTTGCTTTTATCATTTAAAATTGCATTATATTCCCTTGTACTGTTTTATTTCTCCACTTCACTATTGCAACATTAAATTATCCTTCAGCCAAGTACTTGGATTTGACCATTTTATACTCCATACCCACAAATATAGGAGTTGCCACACAGCAACGCTAATTTTTTTTTTTTTTTTTTTAAGAAATAGACTGGTAAAGACAAAACAGTGAATTCTTCTGGGGCTGGACTTTCATTCAGCTGTCCCCAAATGCAATATAAGCATTACAGAAAGCTGTCTCTTCATTGTTACTCTGAACAACTTATAGCAATTCCTGAATATCCTTCAGTGTCATCTGACAACGTTCTTATCTTTGGAAGGTTTTATTAAGAGCTACGTTATATCATTCTGTTATCAATCATAGCTTGTACCATTCAGATCCTTTTAATCACTTGGAAACTGTTGTACGGTTTCTACAGAAATACCTGGAGAGATGGCATGCAGCTTAGAAATGCATTTCTAATGCATCTGTTTGTTACTGAGTAACAGCCATGCTTCTTCATAAAATTCAACTGTCTGTGATTACCTTAAGACAGAACCAAAACTTAAAACATTTCAAGAATATGGAGAAAAGATGCCTAGGAAATCATTTTACATTAGCAGTGAAAAGACATATAATGCATTTTTCTATGTATCTAAGTTATGGCTGACAGTCTTGTGAAGCTTTATATATTTCCACGCCTGAGAATTAGCACCCTAGGAAGAACAACTACTTCAAAATTAGTCTGAGAGGAAATATTGGAGCCACTTGTATGTCCCTCACATGAAACTGAATCATCAGTACTTAATTATGAAAGGATGCAAGTTCCAACTGTCCTCTGTTTCAATACACATAAATTTTATCTGACAAGTGAACATTTTATGCAGGTGTGATCAGCAAAACATCTGCCTGCCCTCACCTCCTCTCAGCACTCTTTGGCTTTCTGCTGTGCCTCTAAATAGGACAACGAAAGCATGGTGCTCCTCCTTTTGCAAGACACATTATGTGCAAACAGCCAGTAGTGATTATAAAATGCTTAGGTACTATGACAACTATAGAAATATCTTATATAATTTCAGATAAGGAATTCAACCACTGACTTTTGTTATTGCTTTAGGAGTCACATCATAAACATAGTCATCATGTGTAATTAAAGTTCTATCAAAATACCTGTGCTTTTACATCATGACTCTCAAAGGAAATCTATCTGTAGATAATGTCATAGTGTTGGTGATAGACCAAACCCCCTACTGAATAAAATACATATAGGAGCTCTCTTGCCATGATCAGCTCCACTGACAAGTCCCCTATCGTTGCAGAGCTGAGGGATCAGTTACAAACCCACAGACTCAGGGACTATTCTGAAACGGTTTCCAAAGGTTTATCTAAGCCACCCAGAGAGGCAGCAATAGCTGCACAAACTTATGACAAGGGTCTCCAGAACACATTTCTAAGTTCTTCTCTTTCGTGCATCTTTGTGCATCTTTCCCCTTGCCTTTCCCCACCACCCACGCTGGGATTCAACTGCTCAGTAATGTACAACAGGGGAACTACACTCGGCCAAGCCAAAGCTGAACACGCCAGGAGAAAAAGGGACTTGATCTCTAGACTAAAATATTGCCTGAGTTTAATTTCAGTGCAGAGTCACATATGACAAGGAACATATTTTTGAGTTGAACAGTGGGAGTTGGTTTAGCTTAATACACTTTCTGAAGTGTGCTATCACTATGACAAATATATATCTTCATGGGGACAGCTTTGTTAGAAGTGTTACTGATAAGAATCAGAGAGAGTGAAGGAAAACGCAGCCTCCACAGAACTGATCCTGAATCTGGAAATGTTACGTTTTAAATACACAAGCAGATGGCATTTAAATAAATTAGATGCAAAGAAAAGGAGAATTTATACACGGCAAGGGAGAACAGGGAAAGCAAGCTTAGCAGTATCTGCCAGAGATCTCCACAGCATTTTTATTAAGTGATTCTTTTAATGTCCATACACCATTTTAAGAAGCCTGCCAGCATGGGGGGAGGGGGGGGGGCAGAATCTACAGTGACAATTCACTTGCTTTAATGAAAGTTGTTCAGCCATCTTAATATTTTCATCTTTACACTGAAAATCATTGGTTTCCTTAATGCAAAAATGAAGTTGCTTCAGGCATGATGCTGCAAACGTACCATAATTCATTGTGTTAGGATATCTTTTCAGTTACAATATCCTTAGCAAAAGCAATAAAAGGTGAGCACATACATCCCTTTGAATTTCAGTAGCTTACAGAAACTAGCTAGTACAGGTGGAAGGTTCATAACTAAGCCAGCAGAATCTAGGCAGCAGCAATAGGTTTATTCAGCTCTGTAGTTATACACTTCTTCACGTCTTTTGTATGAACAGAAATCTCTGGCCTATTTAAGTCCCACTTTAATGTGCTATAATCTTTTGCAAGACACTGTCATAATCTCTTGAAAGAAACTCCTCATGCTCTTTGATGATATATGAAAATGTATCTTCTTTATGTCTGTATCTATTTTTTTTTTTTTACAGTACAGAAGAAAGATGTGAAAGCTCATTGTATACATCTACATGCAGACTTTTAACTATTTCTAATATTCAGGACATTATCAGCAGGTGGTTACTTTTTTGTAACTCTCACTGCACCAGTAATGCATAACTCTTAAGTTTTAGATTTGTTAGGAAATAAAAATATTAATTGTATAGATTTTGTGTGTGTGTGTGTACTTCCCTCATCTATTTTCTTTCTGACACAAAAGATCCATAACAAAGAATGTTCTTGGTAGGGACACTTCAGGAGTTGTCCTGATCTTGGTGTTACAGTAAGCATGAATAAGGTCAAGATTTGTAAGTTTATATGCGTATTTCAAGATAAAAATAAGAAAATAAACAAAGGCAAATGCAAGTCAGTTTAAGTGAGTCAGTGGACAAAGTGCTTTCTCATCAGTTTTGCCTAGTGAAACTTATGTTTCTCAAAGTAATATATTTGGTGCCCTCAAATCAGCATCTAATGCTGATTCGAAAAGTTCGGAAAACAAATTTTGTCACAATACCGTCTGGAGAGCGTAACAAACTACCCCAAAGAAGCACAATCCTTCTAAAACTGAAAACATGGGGAGTTAACAGGAACAATTCTCCAGTGCTGCAACAAAAAAAACCCCAAGTTGTTTTCCATTCTCATTTAAGTTTAGCAATGATACTGATATGAAAAATAATTTAAATCACAGTCTTAAAAGTCCTAATCAGCATGAAAATGATAGCAGTGTTTTCAAAATTGCTGTGAAAACAATTGCTATCTCTGAAAAAGGAAGAGTACAATGCAAGTATTGTTGAAATCTCCTCTTGGTCTTATCTTTTAGTCTTTCTGCATGGAAGTTGTCATTCCAGACATTCAGAGACTCTGAATAAGTGGTAGAAGTTACAGATTAGCTCTGAAGCTATAGCCAAGCACCCTAAAACACTTAGCTAACAACTCTTTGAACATCAGGCCTACCCTAAGAGAAGGAAGGCAGGGAGCTAGGCAAACCATAACAGCTCTAAGTGCCTGGAGTGAGGGGAAGAGGCAAGAGAAAAGTCTTTTAAGCCTTTCTAGCCTGGAAATAGGCTATAGACCAAGGAAATAGGCTATACTGGTGTTGCTCTGAGAGTTTCACGCTAAATAAAATTGTGCTTCTGAAATAAGAGTCCGAACAGGTTTTGTCATGACATATCTCTTCCAGGGTTGGAGAGCCAGTGCAGCAGCTATAGGGTTCAGCAAGCATAACACTAGGCAGAGCTAAAACTAGTACAGAACACATGTTTATAGACAGGACTGGAAGAACGAGTCCATTGTAATCATTTATAGCTCCTGTTAGACTCATTTGAGCTTGTTCTGAGTCTGTCCTGAAACTGAGTAGTCTTCACTTTTCAAATGAAACACAGGAAGCCAAAAACCTTTACCACAATGTTGAATGAAAAGAAAATACTACTGAAACATATTGATGCTGCTGCTCCAGTATGTAAAACTACCTGTTTCAATCAATTCACAACAAAAATTCTTAGTAAAGAATAAAACTGCCCTGTACTCAAACTGCACATATTAAAAAAAAGTCTGAGTGAACGATGTCGGTGTTTGACACGGACAGTACTCCAACCTGCCACTTGTTTTTCCCCTCATCAGCACAATACCTTGATATTACTGAGCTTCATTCTTCAGGCAGGAAAGCCTCTGCTTCACATGTAAGACAGAAAAACCAGAAGACACCATAGTATACTTGTTTTTTCCCCACACTTGAAACTGCAGGGTTAAATGAAAACTGGAACCTTCATGAACTGATTTCAAATTACCTTTATTTAAAATTTGTCATATGATTATGAATACGAACCAGATACCCCCAAAATTACAGAAAGTCAAATAAGTCCTCAGTAAACTTCCGTATTTACTCAAATGCTGTCATTGTGAACATGTTACTGTTATTCTGTTAGCTCTGTCTGTGGATATACAGCTATCTTGAAGATGCTGTTTAAACACCGCTCACTGTAGAAAACTGCATAGGTGGACCGTATGTTTCATTAGGTCAACAATAGTCATTTCCCTTTTCCATCAAAAGACAATATACTTGAGCAGATTGTATAACACTTCTGTACTGTTTCAGATGTAGAGAGTAGCAGGTTTCTACCTCAGTTCTGACAGAAAAGGCCATTAATTTCTCCTGAGTACTCTAGTTAATCGATATAGACCAACCACATTACATACTTTCATTCAAACTAAACATTATAGGTACAATTTTTGAAAGGAAAAATTTCCTAGTTTAGCACATCCTACTGCAATCCAGTCTTCCTACATACTGGCCAAGGATTCACATACACCCCTCTTCATAAATGCCATCTAAATCTTTCACAGTATCCTCAGTGATACCATTTCTCTTTCTTCCAAACCCTTCTATATTTGTTTTTCCACCATGCAGCTCTGATCTCCACATGCTAACTTTCATAGTGCCATACCATGCACAGAAAGTAACTGTCCTAATATCCTAATAACATATAGCCCCTATCCCATAATAAAAAACCACAGTTCCCAATGCCTATACAAACATGAAGTTCATTGTGGGACCAAGGCTTAAACTTTTTTTCTATGTATGCTTCTTTAAGACAAAGCTACAGTTGCTGGTGTAAAAGGCTTCAGCTGCTGGTCAAAGTCTCTGACGAACCCTCTCAACTGCCAGATCTAACAGGCTATTAACAAAATGCAGTAGCCTCTCAAAAAAAAGTTCAAAAGCTAGACATGGTCAAGAGGATTCTGATTCCAACAATACTATTTTGCAGCAGAAATCAGTACTACCCTTCAAAAATCTGATATTCATAAGTGAACGTTTCTGGTCAAGAACAGTATGATTAAGCTAACAGAAAGACAATCACTAGCAGCCCTGGAGAAGACAATCAGGGATGAGAGCTCTGCTCAAGCAGAGTGAAAGGAGCTATAATGAAAACTACTTTAGCCATGGCTATCTAAGAAGTATTTTGGATTCATGTGCTTTTAGGCATTTAACTATCTTGTACCAGGTAAAAGTTCACACAGTTTCCTGGTGATTCCCATAATTTCTGTTGAGTTTCTGTGTCTGTCAAAGATCTTACCCCATTTTATAAATCCTACAGAAGGATTCACCTCATCTTATAGCCATCTAAAAATCAGAGATCAAGTTTAAACTAGTCAATTAGTTTCCTCTCTCTGTAGTCAACAGATACCCCTCCACTAGTACCTCTGCAGGGAAGATTTATTTCTCCTAACTTATGATAGAATGCATCATTTTCTGAAGGCATCTGTGTTTCTCAAGAGGTAAAGAACTTAGAGTAGACACTGCTTTTAGATGGCTAAAATTCAGTGCACCCACTTCTACATTGGTGCTAACTGCTCAGATGACTTACTGAAAAGCAGCTTAGAAAAACATCTATTTACATTCAGATGAAGGATTCTCATGGCTCAAAAAATCCCTGACATTTCCATTAAGTCTCCTACAATCCCACATCCTATTACACTCTCATAACAACAGCATCACCCTCTTTTTTTCTTTTTTTTTTTTTAATTAATCATTTAAAAGCCAAGCTGATTTAGCTGAGTAGCCAGTGGGGACGCTGTCAGATTTGGTCACCCTTTTACTGGGGGCTGGCTGAACTACTACTAGCAACAGTGCTACTATCTCAACATTTTCCTTGTTTTAGATGTTTGGATTCTATTCATGTCACAATTAAGAAGGGAGGGAAATCGCTACATAATGAAAATAAAACATTTCACTCGGAAGAGGATTACTTCCACCAGGGCCCATTCATCTTTATTCTATATAAAGCTGCTTTATTCCTATATGTAACTTTTCCTGTCTCCTGCAAACAATATCAGACTTGTTGTGCCAAGTCACCAGAGGGAGATCAGGTTCCCCTTAATAAACTTCCAAAACCAGTTACAATGCCCATTATGAGCTGTATTATACTAATTACTGGAATGAATTGGCTTACCATTTAACATAGTTTAGAGCAATACAGTAAGAAAAAGTCCATAGTGAAGATTACTTTTTCCCTTGTTTCTGAACATCATACTACCGACAGATTTCCCACTCAGTTTGTTTCAGTTTAGTAACTCACAGTTCCTTTTCATATTACAAAGCATTGTTCTTAGAAAAAAACATTGCTTTTTCCTCTGGCTGCAGCTGGAATTTTTCCCTCTGGAGCCCTGACCAGTGGCTGTTTTGAAATCCTCACAGCTTCGAAATTTAAAAAGAAAAAAAACCACAACCTCAAAACAGAGGCTTCAAAGGTCAGGGTAAAAGCGACATCATTCATTCTGTGTATGAATGCTCTGTATCAACAAATAGTCCTCTGTGTGCAGAGGCATTAGCCTTGTTTCAAGTACCTCGTCAAAGAAAATAGTAGGTTTCAATTCTGCTGCCTAAATATGGGTGATAGCCCCAAGTGAGATGCTCGAAGTTATCAAAAAAATCCACGTGGAGCTGTCAGGTATGGACCAGCCATGGACCAACAGGATCTCATCTGGAGGCCAGCAGGAGCAGCAGCTAGGGGTCTTCAGGATACCCCAAGGCATTTTAAACAGTACCAGATAATTACGTTTAGGCACATGAATCAAGTCCTTAGTGCCTCCTCTCCCACCCTTCCTCATTCCAGAAGTCGTATGTCCCACTCCCAGGGCATCCCCCTTCCTATGCTTCCTTCTTCTCAATTCAGAAGACCATACAACTAACAACTCATTCAGACTTAACAGAATCTAATCTTCCTTTCCCTCTCCCCTACATAACGGAGTCTAATGTTCCTTTCACTCTCTCCTACAGGGTTGTGATGGATTCTCTCTCAGTGGAAGAGACTGGACATCTTTCAGAAAGGCTGTGTACAGTTCAGACAGATACAACAACTATGACATCATAAGAATGCTATGAAACTCTACAAGCCTTGCCACGCTGGAGGTCAGATCAGACCAGCATTTCTTAAATTTTCAGGTTGGCAACCTGATCATTTTCGACTACTGTAAAAACAAGACTATAAAAGTACTAATTATTGTTTTCATTTTACAGATGGAGAAGGAAAAATTAGCTATCTTGCTTGCTGTAATACAGTAATTCCAGGTCAGAGTTGGACAGGTAGCAGGAAGAGGCCACCTTGCCGGGGGGAAAGACAAAGTACAAGGGCAGGAACTGTGAAACTTTTAGCAGAACTAAAACAGAGAATGCAGGCAACAACATGGAGGTTCATCATAGGAGGAGCAACAGAGACAGGAGGAAGGACAAACAAAGGGGAAGAAAGCAGTAGCAGCAGAAAGAGCGCTGATGAAGACGATAGAAGATCAAGCAGGGCAGAAGGCAATATGGCAATGAACAGGTTAGGAACATGTCAAAGAGTCAAGCTAATAGTAAAGCAATTAAAACAAACAGTTCATCACTAGTGCTCACAGCAAGTCACTTGGCCATCCTACAACAGCATTTCACGCTTTTATTCTGGGCCTGCAATGCCTCACACAGCAACAGGCAGCAGCACTCTCTCTCACCAAAATATCCACGGTCAACAATCAGGGAACAAAGCAGAGCTACATGAGTTTCCTTAAAAATCAGAACAGTTCCCTGTTGAACTTTTTATTTAGATGGCTATTTTTTACATCATAAGAAAGAGTTTAAATTCTTCCATGACACACTGAAAAAAATGAATCTTGTTCTCCAAAAATATTCAAAGAGCAAACTTTAATGGTCCAATCTTGTCTTCCATTGTGCAGCACATACACTAAATCCCTTGGAAAATCATTTTCTGAGACTTTGCATTCACAACTTTAAAGTGTTTTTATGCTGCATGATGAAAAAAGACCATATCATTTTTGCATGAACCAGGTAATTAGTACCTTGAACATACCTGTAAGAAAAAAAAAAAAAAGAAATACATCAGAAGTAACCCCAAGATTTGCTGTACAGCAAATCTACAGAAAAAGAGACTTCCTGAAGTCTGGGGGGGAAAAAAAAAAACCAACCCACTATAGTGCTCGCACAAATTGCAGTATTTATAAATTAAATATTGATTCAACCTCACTGACCTCAAGACAAAACAGCAAGGGGATTTACTTTCACCCAGCCTTTCTGTAACATATGCAGCCATGTCCCAAAGTGGATTCTTCAGCTGTTCATATTTCTACCTTTCAGGACACTTTCAATGGGGAATTAAAAGCTTTCTGAGAAGCCCAAGTTCTTCCCAACCCTATTCACAGCTCTCCATCACTAAACTGCCTTAGATATGTCTCCTTCCCAGGTCTGCACATTGTGAAAGTTTAATGGTACAAACGACACTTAAATTAAGCTCGGGGGTTAGAATAGAATAGCATAGCATAGCATAGAATATTTCATTTGGAAGGGATCTACACCGGTCTTCTAGTCCAACTGCCTAACCACTTCAGGGCTGACCAAAAGTTAAAGCACGTTAAGGGCATTGTCCAAATGCCTCTTAAACACTGACAGGCTTGGGGCATTCACCACCTCTCTAGGAAGCCTTTTCCAGTGTTTGACCACCCTCTCAGTAAAGAAATGCTTCCTAATGTCCAGCCTAAACCTCCCCTGGTGCAGCTTTGAACCATTCCCACCTGTCCTATCCCTGGATACCAGGGAGAAGAGATCAGCACCTCCCTCTCCGCTTCCCCTCCTCAGGAAGCTGGAGAGAGCAATGAGGTTGCCCCTCAGCCTCCTTTTCTCCAAACTAGACAAACCCAAAGTCCTCTGCCACTCCTCACAGAAAATTCCAGGCCTTTCTCCAGCTTTGTTGCCCTCCTCTGGACGCATTCAAGGACCTGAACATCTTTCTTAAATTGTGGGGCCCAGAACTGCACACAGTACTCAAGGTGAGGCTGTACCAACGCTGAATACAGCGAGTTAATCACCTCTTTTGACCGGCTGGTTATGCCGTGTTTGATGCACCCCAGGATGTGTTTTGCCCTCCTGGCTGCCAGGGCACACTGCTGACTCCTATTGAGCCTGCTGTCAACCAGCAGCCCCAGATCCCTTTCTGCAGGGCTGCTCTCCAGCCACTCCTCTCCCAATTTATTCTTGTGCCTGGCATTACTCCATCCTAGGTGCAGGATCCAGCATTTAGACTTGTTAAATTTCATCCCATTAATCATTGCCCAATGCTCCAATCTATCTAGATCCCTCTGCAAGGCCTCTTTTCCCTCAAGAGAGTCAACAGCACCTCCCAGTTTGGTATCATCAGCAAACTTGCTAATGGTTAATAAAACATTTTTTCTCTTACCTAGGCAGTTCCAGCGGCAGACTCTGCCCATATAAGATTTGAACCATCCCCAGGAAGATCTCCTCTCTGCTAATGAAATAAGGAACCTAGGGCAATCAACTTGCTAATTTAGACATGCCAGTTGAGTGCTTGAAGTTGAATTAATCCAAGCAAAGTGCCTTTGAGTTAGGCACTGTGTCTGACCCTTGAGACACCCAAGTTCCTTTACGCAACCCATAGTGGTTATACTAATTACATGTGTGACTAAGTACAGTCCTCAGAATAAAATAAATTGAGTTGTAAAATGAGTTTTCAGAGAAGCAGTAAATGCATCCCACTAACACTGTGATACTGCAATGTTGTTAACGGGAGGAAAACCAAGGCCCAGAAACCCGAAAATCTTCACGCAAGTGGCTCATTTATGCACCACATGTGAAGTTTTGTCAGTCTTTCATAACTGGAGCCTTCTAAAGTTTCCCAGTTCCAGCACATGAAGTATTCTGGAAAAGAGATTCTGTAGCCCTTTAGTAGAAACACTTGGGAAACTGCAAGACTATGAACATATGGATAACCTTGCCGGCTCGGACAAAAAGACTGCCTAGCTCAGTATTCTCCTCTCCAACAGCAGCCACAAGCAGATGTTCAGGAAAGAGTAAGACCAGGGAAGTATAAATAGCAGTCTCTTGAGTATTTCCTAGCTTCTATTTTCAAACCATGGGATTTCCTCCTATGGTGCACCTCTCCAAGTACTTGTCCACATCTCTCTTTGGACCTGGATAATCTTTTAGCATCTACGATATCTTTTGACAAGGAGCTTCACAAATCTACCACCTGCTGCAGCAACAGTGATCTTTTTGCGTTCTCTGCACCTGTCTCCTGCTAACCTCACTGGGTGGCCCTTGAGTCTTGGTTGGAAAAGGCAGTCAGCCCCTCCACCCCAAATCATTCACAACTTACGAGCCACAACTGTCCATATGTAAAGAGTGCTTGCTTACCTAACCATTCCCCATAGGAAAACTATTCCAGCCTCGAAGATCCTCATAAGAAAAAGCTCTATGCATACAAAGAAATTTTTTTTTGTATTGCAAACTGGATTAAAAATATATATGTATACAAATACAGAAATATATTTTATACTCACCAGCCATAGAAACACAATTAAAAACCTTACTGCATATCTTTTTAGAATTAAATAAAACCCAATGCTTTATCCACCCCTCATTTTAACTAGTTTTTATGATGATATTATAGTCTTTGAAAAATCTGGGTTTTTTAAAGACCTGACTTATTTTTCAGAAATTAAATTAATACAAAAATTATTAGTTTAAAAACCTACACAAGCACCTTCCAGTTCAGAGTATGATGTGGGGAAAAAAGCACACATCTACAAGCTAAGTAGCACTTTTAACTATGGAAATTGGTTATTCAAATGAGAAAAATCCCCAATTCACATTCATTACCAGGATTCACATCAATTGTCAAACAAATCTACTAGTCCAGTGCATTCAGAAGTCAGTACAGGCCATATAAGACCTAAAAAATCTTAGTCATTGGGTGACAAAAAGGTTCCCTCAGATTATCCACAGTTCCCAATAGTAACAGAGGCTGCCAAGAAGTCAGAGGAGCCCATGCCTGGCAACAGCAACCACAGACATCTGACTGCATGCAAGTACAGTAAAAAAGCCTGATCAAAACCAGTCAACTAGTCAAGAGCATCAGGAGAAAGTGGTTCCTATAGAGAACACTAGCTGATTTATTACAATCTCAGATGAGGAGCACTAGTTTCAAATGCCAAAGATCTGTGGAAATGGACCTCCATGACATAAGAAGTGAACAAATGAACACGGGTCCCTCTGATACAGCAACACATCTGAAGCACCTGAATGACCTCAGATATTCCTACCATATAGAGAGTTCAAATGGATGACCACATAGACGATGGAAATGCTTCACCAAGAGTTGCAGGTCCCTTGACCCCACACACACACCCTAGCGTAAAGCACTGACAATAACATATTGCTCAGTAGCTCATACAGCACCTGCATAGTAAGTCAGCATACTGGTCAGTATTTCGACAACCAAATTCTTTTGAAAAAATAAAATCTATTTTCAACCAAAATAATTACAATTGATTTAGTTCACTCTTGTTAGAACTAGACAATATATGAAACAAAATTTTTCATTTTTTAAAACATCTACATTTGAAATAGAACATTTTCTACAAAACTGAGACTGTCATTAAAAAGCTTTTTAAAATACATTCTTCAATTTTCACTCCCACTTGAAGGCATTTCACATTTCATTTATAAATAAAATGAAAAACTCCTAAAATGTCCCACACAGAAAATTCTCATTTTTCTTAAAACCTTAATGAAGTACGCAATCCTTTGCAGTAGTGACAGCAGCATATCAGGTGATAGTCCCGAGGCTTCAGAGAGCACAGCCATGTTTTCTGTATCAACGCAGCCTCCTGATGCACACTCCTTCCACTGCTGTAGCTAATGCTGTTTTGTCTCTTCCCTCAGAAAATTCTTTAAAACTACTGCAAAATCACTGTCATAGAAAGACTACAGTGTTTTCATTTTTAGTCATAGAAATAGAAAATTCAACTGTCAGACTACTGTCCCTAACCTTCCATTTTCCAGTTAAAAAAAAAAAAAAAAAATATTTCAGCACTCCTTCAGGTTAAAGACACTAGCACATGCTTAAACATAGTGATCTTAGTGTTCTGCTGAACTGGGAACAAACATACCTATGTACATATGCAAATCAAATTTTCAAAAATATTTACATCATAGAGAGTTTTGAAATTTTCCTTATTATATCTATATTAAATAAATTTAACCTTATTATAGCATAACAAACTTTGCAAACTATTTCCTATAGTATCATTACAGAATAACTAAAGTTTTCAAACTGTTTTTCATATTAACTCAACAATTTTACTACAAATACTTGATGAAAAAATACAATTTTACTTGTGACTATTGCTCCTGTTCTATTCCAAAGATATCCAAACTAGAACATACTTAATTCCGATAAGATATTTTTAAAAGATATGCCACAGTATAATGATAATGCATACAGCCTGTTGAGTGGAAAGACCGCATATTGCAATTGTGCAAGATATTCTGAAGCAGATACAGTCACTACTGCCTGCTGCTACCTGGCATCCTCAGTAAACTACCTGAAGTAATGATCGGAGTCCCACTGTTTGTCCTTTATATTCAACAGAAAGTTTTTGATTATTTTTTTCTTTCTAAATTTTTGGAACCAGTAAGTCTATAACTTCCTTTATGAAATTATCATTACATACCTGAAGCCAGGTATGAAAGGACACACACAAAGACTGACGCACGTGCCATGTTTAACCTGTCTGCATATTTCTCCAAGAGAACACTGCCTGTAATCCATCATTTAAAGATGACAAGAAACAAATGCCACAACATTCTTATAAAAAATTCATGCAACAGCCTCATCTAGCAACATCAATTACTTTATCTATCTCCTACACCGTTAGCTGTAAGACTAATAAAGCTACTCAGTAGGCAAGGGATTTAATGAAATATACCCTGAATTCCTGGGAGGATCACCTGTGGTTCCAACTCTAACACTTCTGATCAAATACAAGCTCTCTTCCTGCTGCTGAGCAATAGGCTTTTCTGGATCTTGATCAAACGTGCTCCGAAGGAGGGAGGGTGTAATAATATGGTGTAAAGTACTCAAGTGTGTAGGAGAACAACTGATTGTGGTGAAAGGGAGGAGGAGAACAAACTATTTAAAAAATAATAGAAATTGACAGCTTTTACATTTAGGTCACTTGAGCAGCAAAACAAGTTCACAGCAATTCTTTCAATAAGCAACAATACAATTAAGCATATGTACTAATCATCATTAATAAACCACATAAGCCAGCATAAAAAATACTGCCTTGCACTGTTACAGGTTCCCAGTTTCCACAAATATTTTTAGTTTTGCTCCCCATCTAAGGCTGAGACATCAAGATACAAATATTACAGAACAAACATCTCCCAGTGGCTATCTAATGAAAGTAAGGACCAAAATAAACAGCATCCAAAAAAACCCAACCCACTTATCAGCAAAAGGTCTCAAGTTCTCTTCCTAAAGTCTCACTGCCTAACAAAATTTAAGTACTGTCTGCTTCCTGCTGCTTTCACTGCAAGGCTGGAAAGGAGACAATTGGACTTCCTCTGCAAGGAAGAGATGAAAATTTCCTTACTTATTGATCCTTCTAAACAAACACTCCTTCTTAACCCAAATATTTCTTACCTTGAAATCTAGTACATTCCAGTCTTACATTTCCTTTAAAAAAGCTGACTTAATCTCCCGTCTCTGGGTGAACTTCACATTCTAGGGGAAATCTTACCTAATTTTGGCAGGGAATAGGGCACTTTAAAATAATCTTCATAAAATTCAATGAGTCTCCTTGTAATATTTAGAGCATAGTCCCCTGATCCTCTTCGGATTGCATCAGGCCTTGCATATAACCGTACCTGTTAAAGAACAAAGCAAAAGACTGATCATTTCAGCATCTACATTTTAAAGCAATCCTACCTGCAGAGGTGAACTATTCTAAGGTTGTTGTGAGGTGGCAGGAGTGTTCTCTCTTAAAGCCAAATGTGACTGACGTACGTTTGTCAAAACATGTCATAGCTGAAAACCAGAACTTCCACAATTAAGGTTACAAAGTTGAGAAGTCACAATCTCCTACTTGTTTGTGTTGCCAAATAAAAGACTTAACACTCCTTGCATCAAAATAAATATTCAAAGAAAAACACTTACATGTGTTTGCTAGAGATATGATGGGAGAGTGGATTAGTATAATGGTTCTCTGCCTACACTGAATGTAGGCAGGATGCAGTGGCTCAGTAGGAGAGAAGTTCACGGTTTGTTAAAGGCACATTATATCAAGCCCTGAAAGTATTAGTAGACTGTGGAGAAAAAAAAAAAATAATCGTTCTCTTTTCTTTTCTCTGGCAGTGACGCAGTTACCCTTGATGAGCTATGGAAGACTGCAAAAACAACCATTTATAAGCTCATTCATGTACACAAACAATTAACATTCCTGAAACCTCTATGACTGCTTCAGGCCTCTGTTTTCAGAAAGCAGTAAGTTAAAGCTGTTTATACAAGCCACGGACTGCTGTGTTCAGTACAAAACAGCTCACACATCTGACCACGTGGAGCACCCAAGTGAACAGAACTCACCTTCATAATTCAGCACCCAAGTGTGACCAGCTTCCCTCCCCATCAACGAGGCAGTGGAAAGCATCACCAGGTTATTCATTATTCCCTGTCCTTACAGTCCTTAAGGCTTCCTTAGTGCAAAGATGACATACAGCTAATGAGAACTGTTAACCAAGAAAGGGATAGAAAGGAGAGACACTTTTTTGCTCTTCTCCCTCCTCATATGCAGTCTGATGGACACAGCCAAGGGGAAGCAGGGTGTGCTTTGTCTCTAGTGGCTGTGGCAGAAGATATCTCCCTGAAGTACATAACGACCTGATACAAACGAGACTCTACTAAATGTAAGTCCTAATAATAATATCTGACTCGCTAATACTTTCTGTGGTAGGATTAAATCCCAGACAGGGTTCCGAGGAAAGCAGCAGGGCAGAAATCAGAAAATATCAATGCAAACAAAGCAGAAATATCAGTTTTGAAATGTTTCTAAATGTTCTATTCTGGACCAAGAAAAGCCAATGGGATTTTTTGCTTCAGTGAAAGCATTACCAAGTATTGCTTTACTGCTCTTTTCCCGAACCAGTTCAGTTACCCGAGTGTAAACCAGATATCAAACCTCAGTACACTGTACCTGTCAGTTCTGTTTTAAGCCACTATCTCTTTGTTTTCAGTATTCAGACACATTATTCTGCTTTGTTACTACGTCCACCCTTTATATTTTTATCTTTGTGTTGCATTAGACTCAGTGCACAATTGTCCTGGTTTCAGCTGGGATACAGTTAATTTTCTTCCTAGTAGCTGGAATAGTGCTGTGTTTTAGATTTAGGGTGAGAATAGTGTTGATAACACACTGATGGTTTAGTTGTTGCTAAGCAGTGTTTACACTAAGTCAACGACTTTTCAGCTTCTCACACTGCCCTGCCAGCGGGGAGGCTGGAGGTACACAAGAAGCTGGGAGGAGACACAGCCAGGACAGCTGACCCAAGCTGCCCAAAGGGATATTCCATACTATATCACGTCATGCTGAACAAAAAACTGGGGGGGAGTTTGCCGGTTGGGGGGGGGGGGGGGGGGCGCTGCTCAGGAACTGGCTGGGCATCAGGTCAGCGGGTGGTGAGCAATTGCATTGTGCATCACTTGTTTTGTGTATTCTTTTATCATTATTATTATTTTCCCTCCCTTTTCTGTCCTATTAAATTGTCTTTATCTCAACCCACGAGTTTTACCTTTTTTCCCAATTGTCTCCCCCATCCTGCTGGGGGCGGGGGGGCGAGCAAACGGCTGTGCAGTGTTTAGCTGCCTGCCAGCTTAAACCATGACAACAATCAACCATACATAGCTATCATTTGTAATGTAAAACAGGTAACACGGTAACCTAATGAGACATGTAATAAAGCAGACTTCTCATAATCACCACCTGAAAGCATATAAACCATTATCTGAACACTTCCAAGTCACTATTTTTGTTCATTCCTTCCTTCCAAAGTTAACAGTGGCATGTATATCGAATGTTCCCTTATCTGCTAAACTAAATATATTTTTTAACAAAATAGATATTAACAACTGAGATCCTAATTCAAACATCTTAAAACCTTTAGTTTATGGAAGGATGGTAAGAATCACAATTAGATTTGTGATGAACGCTGTTTTGTATCATTAAACCTTTATACACAATTTTGCATAATTGCTTTACTGGCACAGTTGAGTGTATCAGCAAATTAGGAAAAAAAGAGTCAGCCAACCAAGTATGCAAAAAATCATTCAATTTGACAGTGGCCAAATGTGTCCATAATAAGGAATAGGACAACAGAAGGGAAGAAAAAAATAGGTATATACAAGAAAAATCAAGGTTCAACTTACTGCATTACAACGTGTGTCTTTTGGCAAATGCAGAAAAGGCATTTCATGGTGTCTGAGATGGAGCCCAGGTACCAAAGCTCAAAAACCATGATGCTGCAAACTTTCATTTGCCACCTGCCTAATGCTGAATATAGTTTTATTTTGCCTGTAAAGTTTCCCTGGGTGCCTCTCTGCCTGCCTAGAACAGCTCCAGACTGCCAGGGCTGCATGGCTCAAACCAAGGTCACCCCTAAGCTGGAACACAGTTCAGAAATTACTCATGCCTTTGCCCAGGTCTCTCAGGGGCTTTGAGGCAACAGACATTGCCGAAGCATGCCAGCCATCTTTCAAATGCTGGGTCTGTTTCTGCCTTTCACCCAACAACCACTGAACGTGAAATGAATGGAGGAACCTTAGAGGCACCATCGCAGACTCACCCCTGGCCTCAGCAAATTCCCTCTCGGTTAGCAGAGGGCTACCGCAGGGGACGGTCTGTGACACTCTGCCTACCTGGCTGGCTGTTTTGGATGACACCTTCTCAGGTGTCATTCACAACATAAGGAGCTTGGTCCAGAGTTCAGTCTAAAGGCTGGTACCTATAAGCTTGAAATTGAAGCCCCTAACTCTCACACACCAATGTCCTCTAATGTGTATGGGCTTATCTTGACCATGTTTTATCTCCAGGTCCATAAAATGGGTATTATATTATTTCCTTAGCTTGTACAAATGTTCTGAGTGCTAAGTATAAAGACTAAAGTTTTCAGATACTTCTCCAAAGAGGAGCTTAAGTAAATAAAACAAAATTAAGATTAAGACAAGAGATTTGTTTAGCATAATTTTTTTGTTTGTTTACTGCTTTCATTTCAAAAGGCAGATAGGTTGTGTTACATAGTTACAACTATGTTGGACTGAACAATAATGCACAATTATTATATACTTTCCCACAGGCTTTTTGATCACTATATTAAGAATTCAATTTTAAATTAATTTAAATAAGAGAAAGAACAGAACATCTTCTGCAGGCTCAGACCTAAATATAAATAAAAGTAGTACGTGTTCTCCTACAAAAGGTAAAAAGGCTTCTAGCTTAGGTGCATAATTCATCACTCACTGCAATGGCATCTACTGCCCTGCAAATATTAGCGAAGCTCTTTTTCACAATCCTTGCAAGATTAGGTTATACTATTATTTTCATGTAAGAAAGTGGAGAACAAAGAGAGGCTGAGACCAATTTTGGGTGCCTACCTCGACAACTCTCAATGTCAAGTATACTTAACAGTTTTATTGCACACACTTAAAGCACCGTTCCCATTATATCTTATTGCAGTGGTGAACACTTTATACAGCTTTGAGTCTGGTCACAGGTGCCTTAGTTTGGGTATTAAGAAAATTAGTAACACACAATTAGTGACTAAATGAGACTATGTCAGTTTATGTGATTTGCTCGGCATCTCATAGCAACTCTGGTGGTAGAGGCAGGGAGGTAATTCAAAGATGGCATTGAGCCTCATGGCCACCTGACACCCTGCACCAAGCATTTTCCACGTTTGGGAATTAATAAGGTAGGGACTGTTCAGACAACAGGCGTATTCACAGCACACTGGTGTTGTTCTGATGCAGTGTAGTTCCCTGTGTCTCTAAATGACAAAAATACTGGAAAAATATTATGAGGGATCATATTAGTAATGGCACTATCATAATACCTATGAATATAACAAAGTTCACACGGTCAACCCAAATTCTGGGGGTTTTTCTTAACTCCTTTGCACCTACTTTTGCAACCATTACCAATCTTTCAACAGAAGTTCTGACTACCAAGAAAAAAAGAAATCCAAACCTCTCATTTCTCTCTCGAATGGAACCAGACTGACCGTCTCCTTCCCACCACAAGTGTGAGTAACTAGGTCTGCACCTTCAGCCCTATAACCCAGACCTCCCCTCTGACACTTATAAGACACTGTTGTTCTTATACCGCACAGCCACTGATGAAGGAGACCAGATACACTTTGCTAGAAATCATTTTCACTTTTGTTAACAGCAGAGCAAGAAGTTATTAGAGATCCTAAATGAAACTGCTGCAATGTATATTTTCTCATTCTTTTCTAAAGTGAGCAAAAATGCAAGTTGTTTCCCCTTGTTTCCTTTCCAGAAGCCCTGGGCTATTTTCATTAGAACTTTAAATAAAAACAGTACAATAGCCACACTCAGATACCACCACAGAAAAATCATCCTGAAGGATTAATGTAAAAATATTAGTAACATAACTCAAGTTCTTAGAATGACTTTGGCAGCATTATCAGATAAAATACTAAAATATTTCTGAAACTTGTATGGTAAATTCCATGTATTTGTTATAAGTGATCAATAGTCTACTTCTCTATAGTTAGTCAAAAGTATTTGCTGTACAAAAAGTGTACTTTCACAAATAATTTGTACATATTGCAACATTTTCTGTAGTCTCTCTTAATATTTCAGCATTTGTTACATAGAATAAGTCAAAGTAATTTAAAAATACCAGGTTGCCAGAACAGGTGAATGTGATTGTAAAATGAGAGCTGTTTCCCACAGGGAGGGACAGTTGTGATATACACTAAGAAATGTGCAACAGATTTAGAACAAATCACATCTAACTAAAGTCAGGTTATTAACTACTGTGCATGAGAAAATCTTCCTGTCTACAGTAGGTAAAAATTATTCATCAAAAAGAAAGTTAGCACTTAAAAAGAAAAAAAGAGAGAATTTTTCTTGTCTTATTACTTCAGAGTGTTTCAAAAAATGTGAATTAGTAACTATATACAAGGTACAATGGGTAAATTCTGACAAATACAAACTGTAAATAGCAATGAACATCTTAATTTCTGGTGAATAGTATGTTCACTAAAAATGTTTCCACTGTACCAAAGACTAGTGACAATTTCAGCACATAATAAACAGAAGAATGGGTTCAGAAAAAGCAGAACTGTTCTATTTTGACATTTTAAAATCACGACTTTTTTTTTTTTTTGCATTAAAATTGAAGTGCGTGAGAAAAAGAAAAGGATGAAAGGGATGAGGAACGGTAAGGAAAAACGTGCAGTCATTTTTTCACATTCTGTGAAATATTCCAGGTCAAACTGAAGCCTTTGTTCAGTTCTGCTTTGCAGGTAGGAGGAACATGGAATACATTCAGCATTTTGACCATGGAAATAAAAAGTCAAAATCCATTATTTACACATGTCTAATTAAAAAAAGACTGCTGGCCAACTTTCTCCCTCTACAGGAATTCACCAAAGATGAAGGAAGACCAGAGAGAACCACAGTATGTTCTCCCTCTGGCACTAGAGGAAGACACTAATAACCTTTGCTAGAGGTGCCACAAGCCTGCCAACCTGCTTCCCCAGGGAATTAAGGACGCTGACAACCTGGCAGAAATCAGGATGTTACAGCAAGAGGCTTGCAGGCCTGAAGCATGGCATACACCAGAGCCCACCTCTTACCTTAGAATGAAATATCCGCTTCTACATTTGAAGCCTGCTCTTGAAGACATTATTCTCCATGCCACCTTCTATTTTATGTGTGCATCTCCTTTGAAACCTTCATTCTTACAGTGCTGTTATCTTTTTAGGGGTGTCACCTGGCTTGATGTCAAAACATATTTTTATTCTTTTATTTATTGTAACAGTAAAGTTTGCTGATCATGATAATCCCATTTAATACCCTGCATTAATTCTGCAAGGCACCTTTCTTTTAAATGTTTAGCCATTTTTTCGATGTTTTAAGACCACTCCAATTTCCATCACTCCCTTCCCTGATACCCTGGGGGGACCACAGCTCACTGGATGAGAAGTACTGCTCCAAGGGAATAAAGTGCACCTCTGTTTTAGAAAGGGAAGGCTTGTGACAGCAGATGGCTCATTGGACTCTAACAACCTAGCACAACACCCACTGACTTCAACTGAATGACTCCTGTTAACCACAGGGGCTTTAAATCAGACTTTCAGAGGAGACGTGACCAATCCAGCCCCCGGGCTAGGGACACTTCTGCCAAGGCAACCTTCACCAACAGCATCTGCCACGTCTACAGTCCATGTTTTCAGATCACCACTCCATGTTTTCAGATCACCACTCCAGTAGTCCTTGTTAGGCAGCGCACAGAAAAAAAAAGGGAAAAAAAAAATAGTCCTTTAAATGGTGGTACTCTGGTCATGACCACTGATAGTTCAGATCACGAGAAGCAGGACCACTGACTGGATCTTATGATTATATCCCATGTGCTATAAGGAAAATAGCTCTTTGCATCTTGAAAACATCCTGACGCGGAATTTACACAGCAGTAACCGTTGCTGTATCTCTGCCACAGCATCAGGTACAACAAAGCCAGCTTTGTTGCTGACAAGGGGAGAAGATGCATCTATAATCGCAGCCCTTGGTTCACACCACCTGGTATCATGGACACTGCCACACACATGGCTACACAAAACCAATCTCAAAGGTACTCTCATCCACGGAGAGCCTTTGCCCAGTCCTGAATGCTGTCACATCATATAGGCCTGTGGGACCACAAGAGACCTGAATCTCTCTCTCCTTTAGCTTGGCACTATTACAGCATCTTTCCAAGCAAACATGACTAATGTTCCAAGGATGGCATCTACCTATTTTGCTACTGTCTAGATTTCCCCTCCCCCTTTTTCCTATCTTTGGTCCATTTTGCTGCACGTACTTAAGTTTGAACAGACTGGGAGCAAATGGGGGTATGGAAATTGAGCAAAAGTCTGATGACAACCTTAAATCTTGTTGTTTTCTCAGGCAAACATGGATTAGGTAACCTTGTATCAACACAGGAATCTACTTCACAATTAAGGATAGTTTCCCCTCCCACCTACTTCAAGCAGAATTAAAAGTAACTTTGTCAGGTGTTTTAAAGCAGCTCAGAGTGCTTTCCCATTACCAAACAGATGTTTCTGCACATCAACCAGCGTCAGCAGTGCCACCCTGGGAATAATGCTGGTTCTGTAATCCCTTCCTCAAAGCCAGCAGACTCCACGTGAAGCACTGTTCTTGGGAGGCCCCTCCAAACTAGCTCCAGCCCAGCACTAGTACATCTAGGGTCTCACTCACGAGGATTTTAAAATCTCAGTTCAAGAAAGCACTTATGCATATGTTTAATTTTAAATATGTGTTTAACCCCAAACATGCATTTAGATGTTTCAGAAGGCCCTAACATTTCAATAGAGCAGCCGCTTACAAATTTTGTAAGAGGGGGAGGAAATAGTCTTACACTATTTCAAGAACCATAATACTTCTGCAGCAAGTGACAGCTGAAAAACACATGCATTGCCTCTGTACTTAAAAACTTCAATGTACTTGATAATCTGAGATCTCTTTCATCTTTATTTTGCCCACTGATTATTTTAGGCACAGGCATTGGTTTTATTATTGTTACAGAGACAAATATATGTTCACATTACACATGTAATATAGCAGACAGACGTCTGGATGCAACAGTATTGGCTGTGACCTCCTTGGGTCACTTCTGCAAACAAGGCATTGCATCTCAAATGAGTTTTTCAATCTGATAAATTCAAAAGAAATAACACTTCACTACATACGTGAACAAGCTACAAGCTGAGTTACACCAAGAAACAGTATGAGTTGTTTCACATCTGTGCATAACTCCATGAGTTTTGTGTGTTCAAATGCAATAAATTTTACAACTGAGTGAGGATACACTGATGAGTGAAGGAGAGAAAGAGCGAGGTAGCTGTCGTTGAAATATCAATTCTGCTGTAGTGAACACAGTTAAACTTGATAACAGAACGAAATGACAGAAAAATGCCTTGTTTCATTATTCATCATGGACAATACCCAAAAGAGGCTGTATTGTAGAAATGTGCTTACTGAATACCAAAGGGACATGTTTATAAGGAGATGACTTTTCTCCAAACTGAGCAGTTACACATAGCACTGCACTGAGCCTTTTTCGGATATAATTATAACCAAAAATGTTTTAATACTTTTAGGAATTTTTTTTTAAAGCTAGCTGGAAACAGTGAGAGTTCAATGACCTGATACTTTCTGAGGAAACATTATTTTGCTGGAGATTGGATGGAACTTTTTTTAAAGTAAACAAACATTATCTTTGCATCCTCATTCAAGACAGCTTTAACTGGTTTAATAAACCAGTTAAAATAAGAGAAGTCACCACTAAAAATAAAGTTTATATGAAAGAAATGGTCACGGAGGGAGTTATAGTGGTAGAGAGGTTCCTCAGGAAACTAAATGCAAGCATAGGGGTGCCTGAACATTGCTGCAGGGCAAGGGGAAAGAGGCTTCGAACAGACATAGCAGATGTTCCTGGATAAAAATTTGTAGCATGACCCTGAAGGAGAAATAAGTGAAAGAAACTTCTGGGGTTCCAGCTGACAGTGGGAAAACGAGGAATATTAAGCAAAGAGATTGCCATGTATTTTCAGAGTTGTGACGAGGGGAAGGGGAGAATAGTTTTGTGCATCTCCTTTCCAAATAAACATGACTGCATGGGAGAAGCATCTAGTTGCCTCATCAATTTCTCATCTGAATAAAAACAGATGCACGTGTTTGCTGACTGCTCCAGCCAAAGGTACAACAATATATTCCACCAGGAGGCAAAACTGTCATGCAGACTTGCTACAATTTCTAACTTAAGATCATAAAATACTTTGGAAAGTTAATGAGCTGCACTCACATATAAATCTGACCAATGCTCAGCTGGCATAAAATAAAATACTGGCTATGTCACTGACCACAGTGCCATTAAGATTAATTTAGAGCACTCAGGATCTGTATCATCTTGTTGAAATGGCTCAGGAATAGAAAGTGAACATGTTAACAACTAACGTATAGCAAATGTAATTACGGATGCCATTTCATAGCCATTTCAGCCAACTAAGACTGCCACGATCTCACCACTACATACTCAGTCATTCAGCCTCAACTCTTCCCTCACATCAGCACTAGAGCTCATCTCACCTCACAGGAAGCTTTCAACCACATGAGTGGGCTAGCTATGCCAGCCAGGTGGATAGCGTCCAGGCAGCTCAGCTTCCTCACCTGGCCACCCGTCAGGTCGGTGCTACACACGGCACGAGAAAGCATTTGTGGAGAGAAGAGAGGACCCATGACAGACTGCATACAGATAAATTTGAGTCGCTACAGAACTTCAACCTAGGAGGAAAAACTTCACTGTTGTGGGGAATTCAGTGTCTAAATTGTTGAGATTCCCAGTGGTTAAAGCTCCTTCCAGTTCTTTGTAGAAGGTGAAAAATCAGCATAGCTTTAAGAAACAAAGCACAAAGATTTACATTATTTACCTATTACACATAAAAACTCTGTATCGCAACACCAGTGGCAATATGATGTGAGAATGGCTTTTTCCTCCAGGAAAAATCTGCAGTAGATGTATCCCAAGGGTTAACACCAGTTTCCATTTCCTTTGGTTGGACTGGGATTGGATTGACATTTAAAAGGATTCTCTTACTCAGAGTATTTTTCATTGGCTATTTTATAGCCAAAGCATTCACATCGCACCTCATTCATAAATAATATTTCACCTATTCTTGGATAAAAAACAGTTACAGAAGGACACAAGTTTAAACAGAGTGCTAGCAACAGACCTACAACATTCAGCAGCCCTACAGCATGACCTGTTTCACCTGGCTAGAGACTGCTCTGTCACAAGCACACAGATGTTACGTTAGAGTGACTCCATTTGAAATGATAATCTGCAACTGCTATAACTGCTGATTTATATTTTGGCATTGTCTAGAGGCTGTCAATATGACAATGAGGTTCCCCTGTGCTCAGCTGGCTACATAAATAGGAGCGAGGGTTGACTGTTACTCTCAGATCGTTCTGTCTAAACAGAGACAGGCAAAGCATGGGGGAAATGGTCTGTTATTATCTCTATTTTATAAATGAAGGATGCAGAAAGATGGGCATAATACCAATAAGAAAATACGAAAAAGAGCTGGAAGTAGAACTCGAATTTCCTCACTGCCCTAAACCGATAAGTCATCTTTTCATCATAAATCATCAAATTACTATTCCTAAAACACATTTGCTGGAAAAAAGCCTTTCCATTTAAAAATTTAAAAAAAAATTAAAATCCTATTTTCAGGTCCCTTAGTCACAACATGTTTTTCAAAAACCAGACCTAAATATATCCCAAACCATAAACCAGGACCCCTGAAATTGCTCAACTTCAGAAGACATTCTGAAAACTGCAGTTCCCCATGTTCACTCATGTCTAAGAGTAACCATCCTACTCCTGTAACATCTTTTGTCAAGTGGCTACTGCACTGAGACCATTTAGCTTTGTTTAAAGGGAAAGGTTATTTTGTTATTCACTTAAAAGAAATTACTGGAAGAGGTTTCAACAATGTGATCCCCTACAAAATAGCTACTAAGTACAGTGATGTATTTGTCCAGAGCACAACAAAAGAACTGGGAGGAGATAGAGACAGACTGTACATGACAATCCAATGAAGATGATTGCAAGGGCACGTTAGTACTTTCACGTTTCACATAAATTCAGCACAAGCATAGTGGAAACCATAGTCTGGTGGAGATACATTTCGTCATACTCATCACATGTTTGCAGTAAATCTTGATTGGTATTAGGAAAAAAAAAAGCACTCTGTGGTAAATAAAGAGAACAGATGACAAGAAAAGCAAAGCAGAAGCACAGTTCATCTGTGAGCTCAAATGCATTTACTCAATGCATAGCTTATAATAGTAGCGAAAAGCAAAAGGAACACAGAAAAGTATCGTGAGCTACATGTAAACTTAAGAGAAAAACTGTTTGCAAGGTAAACAGATTAGTACTGTAAGGTACTGAGTTTTAAAGTACCCTTTAAAACTTCTTGTCATGGAGGAAACTTAGCACTTTGTAGACAAGTCTGCATTGTGCTGGATTGAGCCCACAATACTTTTTGAAAAAGTGTATCTAGCCCTTAGGAGGAAGAAAAATATGCACGTGGGAAATTTTGCGCTCTGACTGGTATAAAATCCATAACAAAAAAATAAAAAAAAAAGGGTTACATCAATAAAAGCAGCAACCATATTAACAGTGAGAGTTCCTTCGGGCTAAAAACTTGTCGGAGCAAAGAGACAAACAATTTGGCCAGTAAAAGCAAAATCCATAAACCATGAAATAGGGAAACAAGAAATCAAATTTTTCGTATGGACACACACTAAAATCCACTAAAAAAAACTTCATTAAACGCTCTGTTTCTGACTCTCAACTAATATTTTAAGTGTTTTTAAAAAGCCTCCAAATCCACAAAACAATACAAAAAGTAAACAAAAAAGCTAAATGTGCTAATAGTTTCCAAACACTTTTGCACGACTAGCCTCTGACAAAACACAGGCAGAATGAGCACTTCAGCCAGAGAAGATAAATTAGGGAAGAGGCACTTATCTATCACTAACATCTTCAACCTATGGCTGGAAGGATTCCAGCCCCTTTTGGGCACACCAATCTCAGTGTAAAACATGAGAATTAGAAGAGGGAAAAAAAATTCCAAAGGCAAATTACAATTATAAATAGGGAAAGCAAAATAGAAGGGCTGAATCAATTAGAACATTATTCTTATCTCAGGCCCCCCATTTGAGAAAGATCAAGGCCGCAACCAGGGAGCAAAGTGATTAAACACCTAACCAGCAGCCAGCAGAGACACAGATGAGAAGTGGCAGATCATATATACATAAAGAATCTGAACTGGCAAACGGAGGCTTTTTGCACCTTAAGACAGAAGAAGCTGCAAAATTCAAGTACTCTGACATACACAAACTTAGACAAATGTGATAAACAAGACTCTGAGGCATGCTGGTTTTAATCTACAGAACACACGTTAAAATAACAACACGTGAATCGTTTAAATTAAAATAAAATACTATAAAATGTTTAACTGCAGGGTTATTAATCAAATCCCTTCCAATATATGAAATGCTCAGATGTTTATGATTACAAAAAAATATTTTTGGAAATTTTATCATTCAAATTACATTCCTCATCTTAAAACCTCCACTATTCAGGACATATTTCCCATTAGAAAGATGCAAGTTAATCGGCAATGTCCTCTGCATGCCTATGGGAAAGGCCAATTTGCTAACACTTTCTGATCAGCCACAGCTCAAACACCACATCTGGTTTGCATCTGGACAGCTACCCAGCTGAGATTAAACTAGGTCTAGATCACTATCACACAGGTTTGCCAAAATAAAGCAATTGGTGAGAGCCGATCTCTTTATTCATACCAATGTGCTGGTTAACATTAGATTAATATAGTTTGCTTAGAACAAGATCATGTCTAAAAGAAAAAGGATTAAAACCCTTTCATATAAAAAACTCAGGGCAATTCCTTCCCCAGGAAGCTAACTAGCACAAAATGCAACAATGGGGTCCAACGGATTATGGGAATATGGAAAGAGAAATATTTCTGAAACCTGGGCTTTCCAAACTTTTAGATGCTGCAGACATAGTGGTCATACCGCAGACAAAACTGAACTCACACTAAAGGTTTAAGTCTTAAACAATCGATCAATCACGCAAATAGGAAGACAGAAGCATTTTTGCCACAATCATTTCATTAATTCATAGATTCATTTAGGTTGGAAAAGACCTTTAAGATCATCAAGTCCAACTGTTAACCTAGCACTACCAAGTCCACCACTAAACCATGTCCCTAAGCACCACATCCAAACATCTTTTAAATACCTCCAGGGATGGCGACTCAACCACTTCCCTGGGCAGTCTGTTCCAATGCTGGACAACCCTTTCAGTGAAGAAAATTTCCTAATATCCAGTCTAAACCTCCCCTGGCGCAACTTGAGGCCATTTCCTCTTGTCCTATCACTTGTTACTTGGGAGAAGAGACCGACCCCCACCTCTCTACAACCTCCTTTCAGGTAGTTGTAGAGAGCAATAAGGTCTCCCCTCAGCCTCCTTTTCTCCAGGCTAAACAACCCCAGTTCCCTCAGCCGCTCCTCATCAGACTTGTGCTCCAGACCCTTCACCAGCTTCGTTGCCCTTCTCTGGACACGCTCCAGCACCTCAATGTCTCTCTTGGAGTGAGGGGCCCAAAACTGAACACAGTATTCGAGGTGCGGCCTCACCAGTGCCAAGTACAGGGGCACGATCACTTCCCTACTCCTGCTGGCCACACTATTTCTGATACAAGCCAGGATGCTGTTGGCCTTCTTGGCCACCTGGGCACACTGCTGGCTCATATTCAGCTGGCTGTCGACCAACACCCCCAGGTCCTTTTCCACCGGGCAGCTTTCCAGCCACTCTTCCCCAAGCCTGTAGCATTGCATGCAGTTGTTATTATCCAAGCACAGGACCCAACACTTAGCCTTGCTGAACCTCATACAACTGGCCTCGGCCCATCGATGCAGCCTGTCCAGATCCCTCTGCAGAGCCTTCCTACCCTCAAGCAGATCAACACTCCCGCACAACTTGGTGTCATCTGCAAACTTACTGAGGGTGCACTCGATCCCTTCGTCCAGATCATTGATAAAGATATTAAACAGAACTGGCCCCAACACAGAGCCCTGGGGGACACCACTTGTAACCGGCCGCCAACTGGAGTAAACTCCATTCACCACAACTCTTTGGGCCTGGCCATCCAAGCACAATAAAACAGACTGCACAGATATATTCCTTTGCTGACAGTGGAGCAGATTGCCATCGTTTGAACAGTTCTTCCTTCCCTTTTCTTAGCTGATGAAGAAAGCTATTCCCCTGCTTAGCTTCCAGCTGACATTCATGTCAATATAACAGCTTCATTAGTCTCTCTCTTTTTAACATTTTCTTAGAGTCTAAGATAACATTCCCTCTCATGAGACATACCCTGACCACACAGTGCAAGGTAAACCTTTAAAATGGCAGGCTTTATTTACTCTCATCCTATCTGTACTCACACAATAAACTGTCTACAACTGGAGGATTTGCACCTCCAGGTATCCAGATTAACAAACATGAAGTACAATTATTAGGGGCAATATCAACAGTGTATAGGCAGCAAAAGCATTTGTGCACTTCAGCAAGTACTGACATGAACAAATGCAAAATCTTTTGGAAGCTTCCATGAGATATAAACACTGGAAAGGATAAAGCAGGGACTTTGTAAGGAAGCTTTCTCTAGGTTCAGCATACCAGAACAGGACCTCCAGTGCCCTTTTTTCCCCAAGTTTCTGGTGCTTGATTCTGTGTTTGGGAGGGCAGTAGAAGAGAAGGACAAAGGGTCTGATCCTGTCCCACTGTTTGTGTACTCTAATTATTTGCAACAAAGTATCAGTGAGAAGTACCAGTCCCTGTAACTTCTGTAAAAGGCAAACTGCCACTAACGCCATGGGGATATGGGAAGATTATTAAAAAGAGAAGGGGACTGAAGGAGCTAGGCAGCTGAAGTATAAACTAATATTCAGTTGAGTCTTCAGATCAGTGCATGAAATGAAGGAAACTGCTACCAGAAGCTTCTAAGAAAAACATTTGTATAAATATCACTGACTAATATTCTGCCACCAGTTTTGCCAAAAGCTCTCAAGTAGATTTTTGCTACCGCCTCTAAAATACCTACTACACTTTTCCCATGAGGGTCTTCGAAGCTGCCATTTCCTATTAGGCAGAGCAAAGGGACAAAAAAATGATGAGGCAACAAGAAAGAAATCCCAGGGCGAAGCGCTGCTGCTGGATCGCATGCTCACAGTGCTGACTGACTCCTTAAACTAAAGGCCAAAGCTTAAAATGTTCCCTGGTTCAAGGACCAGTCAACCTCATCATCCGCACCCCAAAGGATTAAGCCTATGTGAGACAGTCAGCCTCCAGCTGCTGTACTCCAGGGACTCCCAAACACTACCCAGCCAGCTGCCGTTCCCAAGTGACTCCGTGCATTACGCTTATAAATCCAAACAGGCCTTGTGACTTTTACAGCTGCATTTGATCATTGCCCAGCTTGCTCATGGAAAAAAAAAAAAAAAAAAAAAAGGTTAGTAGCCACAGATTATGTTAAACAGTTATTAGAGTACTTTACCTCTGTTTTTCTTTCTAAGAAAATGAAAGGGCCTCATTACTCACAAAAAAAACCCAAACTAACCACAAGATCAGTGCAGGCCTGTAGATGGTGAGCTCAGTCTCAGAAAATGGTAAGCTTTTGGAGGAGAGGGCACATAGAGACATAAGGAACCTCAGCAGCAGCCCGGACCGAGCTTGTGAGGAGAGAGCTCCCCTAGGCAGCAGAGCATGGTGCAGAGGAGTTAGCAGACGCAGTGGCATCCCTGTGTGTTACCATCCAGCATCACTCAGACACATGTATGGCAGAGGCAGAGCTGTGTCTGAGCTAATAAGCCTTGACTTGCAGCACAGTAAATGACCTGGGACATGACGCTCTGCTGACATTGCTATACCACTCTCCATTCCAGAGGCAGCTAAATCAGTGCCAATTAAGGGATCACCATGCTGTACTTGCGCTGTACTCCACTGAGGATTACTCATCTCTCCCTAAAAAGAACAGATGTGCTTCATTCATTTTACGCCAACGCAGGAATGGGGTCAAATATGAGCTGTGCGATAGCTGTAAGTCAGCTGAACAGCCATCGTTCTCCACATTCTTCTCCATCATTTTCTGTATCCAGACACCATACCACAGACCCTTCAGCAGCAGCAAAGGCTGCTCTATTGGTCTTCTCTGACCCAAGTTTCACTGATGCACTTGCACACTCTGCAAAGCACACTCATGTAAGACCCTGAGAAATTACTCTTCTTCGAATGCTGATTTTTACTTTGTCATTACTGCTGAGATGGCTAAGGGTTTTTCAGACTCTCGAGCAATAGGTGTTCTGAAAGCTCTAGGGCAGTACTGAATGGAAAAAAAGCAATTGAATAGGTGGTGGCCTTTGAGCTCATAAAAACTGAAGCATCACATGCTAGAAAGAGCAGGTATTTTGGAACAAACTCCAAATCCTAGGTCACTGAGGGCTCTGGAATTACAGAAATGGATTGAGTTACCATGTCACTCACATAAGCAAGCCAGTAAGCACAGCAAGGAAAAGATCTGATAGCACTTCACTCCCTTTTGGTCCTGAAGCTTAAAAAGAAAACTGAGCCAAGAAAGCAAATACAAGATTAAGGGTTTGTCTACACTGAACACTGCAATGTTTGAAAAGTTGGTCTGCAATACATTTACTCCCACATTACACAGCATGATCACAACCATACTGTCTCTCCATTTAAATTAGTGGTGTCTCTGACCTTAGTGGGTATGTTACCTACCCATTAGTTTATATACGGGTAGCTTTCAGAGCTGTACACTGCACTGCATTCAGATGGACATATTCAAGGACTTAAAATCTACAAAAATCAATATCAACACAAATATTTAGAAATACAGGAATGGATGGAACAATATGACCCTGTGAACAATTCTGCCTCACTTAACTCCCGTGATGAGAGAGTTAGCAGCAACCCAAGTTCATTCTGTGGACACAAAAACAAGGCTCCCAACAGGTTTGTACATTGTAATCTAATCTGAAAAGGAAAAAGAGCTCTGGTTCAGAATTTTCCTGTACACTTGTGGATTCTGGGATTCATTTACTAAAATGAAGAAGCTGGAGAGGAACAACCCAGAAAACAAGTGTATTTTCAGCTGTAAAAGGTGTTTGGAGGCCATTTGCAGTCATCTGTGAGCCATGATAAACAGCCAATAGCACATTATACTAGTATGAAATGCTACCCAGAACACTGAATTTTAACTGGGAGGGAAGGGATTTCATTATTGCTATTATCATGATTATTATATTATTATATTGCAAATAGGTACTGCGGAGACACAGCATCCGTGATTACTGAGTCTGTGATTCCACAGTCAGCTATTCGAAAAGAAAATTCCAGCTTGTAAACAGTTTGCAGATGTTCAAGACTACATTCATTAAAAATACATTGTCAGATCCAATCGGGAACAAAATGCAAGTTTGCAGAAGTCTTTCAAAGTTGTTGTGGATTCCTTTTCATGTTTTGATTCCAGTATAAGCACATTCTAAAATGAATTATGTTTCCATTGTGCATCTCCCATAAACAGTGCAGCACTATGCCAATGCATAATAGTTTGAAACATTAATATTATTTGAAAATAACAGAGAAAAGGTACTTTTATTATTTCTTTTGATAAAATGAAATTGTTAAGTTAATTAAAATTATTTTTCATACTACTTTCAGTTACAATGTAACTTGGTCATGTAAATACTACCACTATAGCCTATAAACCCCTCTGGTAACTCTGCTTTCACCACCCAGGGGTTCAGCTGCCTGCATGCCAAGGTCCAGCTCTGGTATTGACTAGCTGCGTAACTAATGAAGAAGAGCTATGAGAAAGTCTGGAGGCAGATAAAAACATGAAAGTTACAGAGGTTAAGATTATCAAGACAACACCATCGCTATCTCAGGGATTCAAGAAGAAAACACCAACACAAAGGTATAAAACCATAAAGAGAACTTAGAGAATCATCACCTCCAGTCATCACCATCATCAGTGTCATCAGAGCTGGTGGAAGATGGCAGCTGAGCAGCACTGAGGGTCTACTGAAAGGAGCCACGCAGGACAACCCTTCCTCCCCAGCCAATGCCTGCCAGGCCAGCAAAGATTGTGAGCAAAGTTGGGCACGCTAACACAGAGCCTAGTAGCTCATTAACTCCTAGGTATCTTTTGTGTCTGTTATCAAACAAATAATTGTCTTACACTTTTAAGGTGAGTGTATCCTGCTTGCAGAATCTTTTTATATCCAGCCCAAACAAACCAAAAAGAGGGGTTGTAACAGGTCTTACCTTGGCAGCAACAAAATTCCATTATTGGCAAAGCCAATAACTGAACAGACACTAAACATGTAAGTCACACTCATTCTTATGACTTCACAGAATCAGGACATCTATTTCCCCTGCAATCAACTAATAACAAAGTCATTCATCTTTATATGAATACAAGAATAAAATACAAAAGGCATGTATTTTACTTAAAACACTGTCGGGGGTTAGCCATACCGGGCCATTGTGCATTGCCAAGCACTGATTTGATTTTCATTATACTGCACTGACGGCAAAGTCATTTATCTTTTTTCAGCTCCCAGTCTCCTTTTATCTTTTTCTTATGCTTCTGTATTTTTCCTCTATCCTGCAGTGTTGCTGAATGCTGATGAGCAGAAAATGGTACAAAGCCACAGACAGCCTATTTCAGATTAAAAGTTCAGGTATGGAAGGTCCAACTTTTTTCCATTTTGGAGTTCCCAAAGCAGCTGTATATTTGGCATTGTCCAGCTATATAAAGATCAGTTAAATACTTCACTAGCTGTCCTTCTCTAGAATATACAGGCTTTCAAACAATGACATGATGTTTCTTTCATGGTTCTAATGTGCTCTCTATTAAGAAGAGAAATTATCTTCCTGTCACTGCAGCCTTGACTGTTTTAACAAAAAATGAAGTGGCCAATGCCAACGCAGTTTTCCACATACCAGAACCACAATTTTTACAATTTTTTTTTGCATTCAACTTGTTACATTTGTAGATTACTAGGATTCCATAAAAAATCAGGAAAACTGGAAATATAAAGAAGAAAAAAAAATCTTCTCAGTGTCTTAGTACTTAGCCTTTAAGTGTGTTAGCATCTCACCAGGGATGTGCAAACAACTGACTTTTTCAATTCACCAGCTGAACTTGCCATTCTTAGTTTGTTAGTATTGAATCAAGTTTGCCTTAACACTGTTTCCCACCAAAACAAAACCAAAGTATTTAATGTCATGACAGACAATACATTCCTCTTGAAATAAAGCAGAACTTTTAATTTCCTAAGATTTGTTCAAAAAACAAATGTAACAGAATTACAGTCAAAACACTACAGCTTATGGTTAGAGTGATGCTACACAAAGCAGACACCTCAGATGTCTTTCAGATCCTAAAGGGTCTCTATGATGTATACATCTGCATACAAGATGGTATCTGAACCTCCACTGTCAGTCAATGGAGGTCTGTTCAATAGAGTTAATAGAACCTAAAGAGTGATTCAGAATATTCCAGAACAGATACACCTACATCAGGTCAGCTGACACTGACTAAAATACACTGAAAGGGTTGAAGACGTTGGTCAACTTCAGCATAGCAATTGCAATTGCTAATGTTACTAGACTTCTCAACTATAATTACCTATGACTTCTAGGAACAACCTTTATATTGTCTATTCACCTGTTTAGGCATGTATATTATCACATTGTCAGAATCTTTTTCAGCAAGACTTTTCAGTAAAGTTCCATCAAAGTTTTCTGCCACAAAACAGAACATGCAACTGCCATGTTCTCGCTAGCCATGGACTCTTCTGCCACACCAGCAGAGACAAGCAATAAGGAATGTGTCCAGAACTGACATGGACCTATAAGCAGAAAATTCTGCAGTCTGTACAGAATTATTCAGAAGAGTCATATGTACAGGTGAATCTCGTGATACCAAGTGGCTGGTTGGTAAAACGGCAGATGAAATTCAACATTGGTAAGTGCAAAGTAACACAAAAAGGAAAAAATAACCATAACTATACATACACAGTAAGAGAGTCTAAATTAGCTATAGCTCAGGGAAGAATTCTTGGAGTCACTGTGGACAGCTCTCTGAAAACATCAGCTCAGTGCTCAGCAGATATTCAATAGGCAAACACAGCGTTACAACTGATTAAGGAAAGAATAAAAAACAAAGCATTATTACGCCACAGAACAAATGCAAGCATATAAACTTTGAGCGCTGCAGGCAGTTGTGGCACCACCCCTCTCTTTCACTCAATGTTTCAAAACAGAAACTGTAGAAATTACAAGGCCTAGAGAAAGGTGATAAGAATAAGAAGAGATGGGAAGTGAATCCCATACAAGGAGAGATTAAGTACTTTTGAGTTCTGAAAAAGGACAGCTAAACCATCTACAAAATCAGGACTGGTACACAAGAAGCGAATTAAGAACAACCAGTCACTGATCATCACAGCAAAAGAAGAGGGCAGCCAATGAAAATGTGGAATAAATGCATTTAAGTAAACGAGACATGTAAGTAAAATACAGATCTTGTTGCCACCAATTGTCACGGAGAGCAAAGTGCAACAGCTTCCAACACGGATAATGCACATTCACAGAGAGCAGGTCCTTTGGCGACTATTAAACCAGTGGCCCATGTATAACTCCAGGTCAAGGTCACTAATAGCTGGAATCTAGGAGTAATACTCCACTGGTCATCATCTCTAAACTGGTCTCCATATAGGACACAGTAAAATATTTTCCTCTGTGTCTGTTCTTACAATAAGCATGGGTTTTTTGAAAAGACTGAAAAAAATATTTTGGTGTAATCTAACACAATCTAACAATCTGGCTGTGGGTCCCTTCACAGTCCCTCTTCCTAGTGGATAATACAGGGGGGTTTTCCCCAACTATAGTGCCCAACACAGCTAGACTCCAGGAAATAACCGATAACGGGTTCTTAATAATCAGGAAGGTGAGGTACAGATAGAGAAACAGTAAAAACATCTCACCCCTCTGAAGGGTCTCACTTGTAATTCACACATACCAAGCACCTAGCATTAACTTCTTCACCTGAGTAACAATGACAGCAGCTTGCATGTGAAAGAGTGACACCTCCATGAGTAAGAGTGCCAAAATACTTTCATAGACAGTTTTATATTGTTCTTACTCCACAGTTATTATGGCATATCACTAAAAAGGACAGTCATACATTTCCTCTTCCTCCTAAGTTAGATCCATGGACTATCCACACATTGGGTGAGATGGTTCAGTCAAAAGGTTATTAAATTTTTTCATTAGTTTCCCTTTGCATTATTGCAGTGAACAGGCTCACTGTTTAGCCACAGATCACTAGATCTGACAGAAGTGATATAGCAAAAGCGTGCAGGCGAGGGTGGGGGGGAACAACTCTGCTCAGTAGCAGCTCTCAGCTTCACTGTGTTACATACAACGCTAAACTGCAACCTATGGTTCAGCGACATTATTTGAACTTGGTCTGCTGAATGAAAAACACGGAAGTCCTTGGACCTGAAAGACAGCAAGTCTGAAATGACTACATGCCACAAAGCAGCCACTGAAGAAGAAAGAAAAGGATATGAAAATCTCTGGCTAAGGGTTGGTAGGTAGAGGGGGAGCTTGTCCAAGTTCAGGTGACAGAGCTCAATAAATATGGAAAAGCACTTCAACCTGTAAGTGTTTATTGTAACTGTTACAGTAGTTCAACTTCATGAAAACACCCCAGCATCAGTGAGTCTCCTCTGTATTTGAGAGGAAGCATCTTTCAGAGCAGATAGATTCTGCAGGGAAATTAGTTTTGTTCTTTTCTGGACTTCCTCACGTAGGTACTGCAAGGTATCATTGTACCGGTGAGTTTAATTAGGGAATAGACTGTATAATTAAAAGTTTTTAAATACCTAAATGCTGCTAAAGCACATACGTATGTACAAAACAGTACTCAGGATATTTCTTCTTAGCCATCCACCCTGGAATAACAGAACTATGAAACCAGGCAACTCTATACTACCAGCTGCACTATGATTCACTGATCCTTTTTATCCTCACAATACTTCATGGTAGTATAATCATTCCTAGTCATGTGTGACTCATCAAAGTATTTTGTAGTAAAGACAAATGTTATAATATGCCCTATTGTAACCATGCAAATTACAAATCTTCATTTCCATACCTAAATTATGCTTTCGCTGAACTTTTTCTGCTGCTCAAGCAACTCTCACATACAAGCTAGTTAGGCATTTCAAAGTTGTTTCACAGCAAGAAGTCCCAAGCTTTCTGAGAGGTGTCCGCCTTCATCCCCTTTCACTTTCTCAAGCCTCCTCATGCTTTCCACATCCGTTTTGAAAAGGTTCACACTAGGTTCTTAACTCTAAGATAGCACCACATCTCCTCTGCATGCCTCACGTGTTTCTTGTGGCCAGAAGTTAATGTAACTTTACTTGGCCGACAAATTTTATATAATACTTTCCACGGCAACTCTGAATGACCAGTCCTTTGTGGATCATCACAAGCCAAGTGATACACAAGGAAAATTTTCAAACTTTCTTTTTCTACACCAAGATACCATACTCCCAGTGAAGTAATCTTTCTACTGTCTTGGGGCCTATTAACTTTAATATGCTCATTGCTATCTCTTGTCCACAACAGATGTAATATTTTTAAGTAGAAAACTTAATAGAATCTCCTCTATTTCTTAATCCTCTGCATATTAAAACTTTTCTAAAAGTGATCATCAGGGTCAATGGGTGACTGCAATACAATTTTAGAACTGTTCATATTAACTGCCTAAATTTCCAGTTCAGACCAAATGGGCTTGGCTCAAGAATAAACATTAACCAGGTCTAAGGAAAGTAAAGTATAACCTTGTGGGTTTTTTTTTAAACCAAACACAAAAAGGAAACACCACTCCACATTTCGTGGGTAAAGCAGCAGATCACATTAAAGCATACTAAGAATCACAGCCCCATGGAGAATCCTAACTAAACCTCAAACTGAGGAAGGTCTCAGGTTCCAGAAGAAACCCCTGCTATGTACTCCTTCAAAAGAAACAAAGGGAATAGAGAAGTAGTAATATACATTCCTTTCCCAATAGGAACTAGAATAGCAAGAGCTTTTAAATTCAAGCACAAAGGTAAACATACACTTTATATGCATAACAGATGCATACTCTCTGTGCAAGTAGATGGACAAATATTTGCATGAATACAACTTGAGCATGGGATGATAGAAGGCTTCCAAATAAGGGCAGAATGCTACTACTACCTTTGCTGGTGCTTATCACAGAAAAGTGATATAGTAAAAGTACTGTGGACTGAAATATATCACATATTCCCTGTAATCACTCTGTTCTCCTACTCTAGAACTGTATATTTAACACATTTTAAACATATGGAGTTGCTAAGGAATGAAAAACAAAGGTTAATGAAGAGAAGAAAACCAAGTTTGGGCATCACTCCCTTTCCATCACCTGAATCCAGTTAGCAGAACTTCAGTAAGATGAGGAGAATTATTCCTTTAGTCTGGGGGGTGGAAAAAGCTTATGACTTCTCTGACACAGCAGTAGCCAAAAATATAAGTATTTATTTTATGAATGCATATGCATTTATACATATGACTTTAAATGAAGCAGTTATCACTCATTGACATTCCCACATACAGATTTGGGCTTCTATCTGAATTACTCAGGTCAGACAGAAGACTATCAAAATTTTCTCACCAGGTATAAATCAGTCTCCCTCTTTTCCCCACGGTATTTAAAGGGTAACAATGAACTTACTCCAAAACAACATTATCAAATTTTAAACACATAGGAACACTTTTCAGTAAAACAAAACAGAGCATGATGTACTGTTGTTCAACCACGGACTGTGATTTATTTAGCCAGAGGACTGGAGAACTATAAGAAACACATATGTGGTATGCAAATGATTCAGTAGGTATACTTCTTTCTTTAAAATTAATCCATAGGAATCCACTTCCCTTTCTTCCTCCTCCACCTTTTATTTCCTTCTTCTTTTATCTCCTCCACCTTTTATTCCCTTCTTTTATCTTTATTAACTAAAGTAGTGCTTGCTGTCCTGAGGATACGCACTCTTAACTGAGGTTCCAAGCTGCTGTGACTACCAAACTATCCACCGCTCTCGGGAAAGGGAGGGTGGGAGGGAAGAAAGTGTGGGTACCCCCAGAGGTGCCCTCAGTGAATGCTAATAACCACCTTTTGTTTCTTATCCCCTCCCCCACCATAGTCATTTCAAATGAATAAAGTATTAGTCTTCTCGTTTTGTCCCACACTGCCACACAGCTCCGCTGCATGCTGTGAAACAAAACGCATTGCTAAATATTTTTCAGGATAATCCACTGTGGGATAACTTTTTTTTAATACACTTTAGGTCATTTACCCTTCAAAGAGAAACATAATCTGCTTTCAAATTATGCTGTTCCAAATAAGAAGATAACAGGCTCAGTTCTCATCTCTGGCTGCTCTTGCTGTCTCAACAGCAAACAGCAGCCAGAAAGCTGCCAGACAGGAGCAGTGGAGGATCTCCTAGGGGTACCATTCAGTGGAACCAGGCCAACGCAGCTGGTTCTCTGCCACCTGTCCCCACCCCACTGCATGAGAGGGGTGCCAGGGGACGGGGCCGCGTGCAGGGCTCGAGCAGTTGCACAGCCACAGCAGCTGCTACGAGATGGAATCAACTCGAGAATGAAACCACCGTCTGCAAGGCGGTCAAGAGTCACCCTGGCTATTCCCACAGCTGCAGAGTTTGCCCTGTGCAAACAACACCCTTGGAGAGGGGGAAGGAAGGACACATGAAGCCAGTCTGTGCCAGGCTGGACCCTAGAAAAGCACATTCCGGCATCCTATGAAGCTGTGCCATTCTGGCATCCGATAAAAAAAAAAAAACCTTCAGAAGAGGTACCTGAAGTATGAAAGCACCCCACTGGAAGAATGAAAGAGTCTTGTTAACCCTACAGACATCTTTATAGAAAATCAAACAGACTAGGTGCTCTACCAGTACAAATGGGAACAACACCACAAACCATAGAGCCTTTCCTCCACTCCAGGGAGCAAAAAATACTAGGACAAAGGCAAAAATAAGACGGCATTTGTGCAGGTTTTACAACACAAAAAGTTGAGGTAAAGGCAAGCCTAAAAGGTGACTGTTACAGACATGTGACTGTCAGAAAAGGAGCGGTTAGACTGACAACAGTTATGAATCTCTGAAATGAGTGGCTTCTTTTCCACCACTGGCCATAAAAACTGGGAACAAATAGCCTAAATTTCTTGTTTCTGTATGAAAAATACGATTAAAACTTACCTAAACCCTCGAGGAGAGACTGGTCTATAAATAAATAAAAGTACACATCACTCTCCTCCCTCACGAATACTGCATCTGTCACTCAACTAGATGTCAACTAAGCCACCTGCCTCAGTAATCCATTTTCACTGCACAGAGCGCAGTTACTATGGTAGGTATATGGGATAACACTGGTTTGACTGACAGATGTTCAGGCTGGTGCAGGGACGTGTTCACCTTTACGTTGTCCTGGGGTGAGATACCTCCTACAGATTATTCGGCACTTCATTTTTGCTTTTACAGCAAGAGCATGACTCTTATGGAAACATGTTAATAGACTCTTGCTACTTCCTTGGATGTCAGAAAGCAGAATTCACGTTGATGCCAAGGACAGAGACCTTAACGAATAAGTTAATGAAGTCAAATATGACAGCAGAACATAAGAGGCATAAGGAGACATGAAAGAATGTAGTACAGAAAGCAGAGCACAGCTCGAGTGTTCAGTCTTCACTATGAGTTATATTGTCACAGTACGTACTACTAAGCATATGCTCATTAGTACATGAAAGGAAAAGGAGGTAGAGTCTTTCCTCCTCCATCTCCCTCCTTCCCCTGCTTGTAATGTGGTAAATGGGAGGAACTGCAGACACTTCACACTACTCTCCTCTGAGCAAATGGCAGGGAAGGAGTGGAAAGTACCAAGAGTCCCAGACTCTTCTTTCTTTTCACGAGCCAGAAGAGACTCTAGATGAATAAATGCTCTTGAAGGTACGGAATTGCAATCAAGACCCTGGCCTGATGCTTGTCAGGACAGCAATCACAGGTCCTGCCTCTCTCTCTGCTCCTTGTTAATGAAAGCAAGCCATAAGCCTACAAATTAGCCATAAATTAAGAATTTATGCTTTTCAACAGTCGTCTTGCTACTACATACAGAGTTCAGTACACCACTACCACCAGATACTTACAGGTGATCTTCCTAGGCAAAACCAAAACAAAACATTGTTCCCAAATTCAAGTCTTTCAACTCAATAATATTATTTGCAGAGTGCAGCTGAGAGTTTATGTTAATAAAATAAATATCACATTTAAATTCTGCATGTACTACAAGTGCTGACGGAGAGCATTTTTTTAAAGGAGTAAGCACAATACATGTACAGTGTTTTCCTAGTGCATTCGACTTGCAAATTCAACCAGAAATCAATAACGATGGATTGCAAGTTTGCAATTTATGTTTTTAACAGATTCCCTGGCATATTCAGTTTAGCATGGATGCTGATCACATAGGGTTTTTCTGTTTGCAGCATATTTTGTAGCTATAGTATTTAAAAATTAATAAACTAGAAGTCATTTTCAATACACAAACCTGAAACAGAATGGGTAAATAAATATTGATGTGGTGAATCTGAAAAAGCTATGATTTCTTTCGATTACTAATGTAGTATATTACGGATTCCCACTTAACTAAAACAATTCACAATAGTAAGCACTAAACTGGATAAAAGGTACTTGCAGAACCAGCCTTTCTGTCGTTACTACAGAGAAAATTTCACACAAGCAAAAGAAAGCACAAACACACCTATCCATGTTCCTATGCACGTGTGCTTTTCTAGCTCAGTATAACTGCATACCTCCCATCACATTCTTTGTAACATATGTTTTATTTTTAACTGTTTGATGAAAGCCATTTTGGGGAAGGCAAGAGTGGGACATTTGTAACAAAGACCAAAAAATGAATGAGTATCACCATACCACTATCAGGGCAGCATTCCAGGACATATAAAGATTAAACATTACAAGTCTGCATTACATCAGGCTTCAGAAATATGCCTGATGCTTCCCACATTAGCTGCTATCTGTTTATCAGATACACGTGGCCTCCCAGTGGTAAGTGGTGGGCTAACAAAAGTTACTTTTCAGGTATAGGTGGGCTTAGAAAGTAGAGCTCAACTCTGGAGCTGGACTAAATTCAGATTGCAGAGCAAGAAAACTTAATTTTAATTGAGGACTAATTCTACTTTTGATAGCTAAATCATTCTGCTGTAACCAATTTGCTCACCCACAAAGAACTATCTGGTGTATAATTACTTCAATACTGATTAATAAATAATAACTGATGGAGAGACTTTGCTGGCAGTTAATAACCAGCAGCTGAAGAGAGGGCCTAAGGCAGAGCCTCAGGCCTTTAACCCAGGTAGTCATTAACTGACAGAAAATGCCTGGTCTTGAGGTTATTACTGCTATTACATAAAAGTATTAATACATTTTTCAAATACAAAATAATTTTCTAAAAGCTAGAGGCTGAACTGCACAATAAGCGCAGAGTTATTTTAGAGAGAACTCACGGTTTTGGTTTTTTCTAGTAACTAACAAGTGACAGAACCCACTGGGGAAAAAGTTATTCTGAATAGTTGTTCAACCTGATATTTTTTTTAGGCTATTAATGAAAGTCAGCTCTTCAGTCTCCTCAGGCTGATCACTGCACTGCAGATGAGGGAATGTCCAGCCCAGCTCTCCAGCCTCTCCAGGAGTGCTAGAAGCACTACCTCCAGTCATCTTGTCTTAAGGACAAGTATAAAACCATGGTCCCATGGTGCTGGACATGAACTAACATGAGCTCTTGGACACACACTGAGTCCGACCTAAGTCTGCTTATGTGACTCTGTTCACCAGCCCTTTCCGGGAAAAAAGGATTTTTCACTTGTGCAGAATCGAGTGACTATTAGTGCACAGATCCCATTTTTGAGACCACTCTATCTTTTTGTGTGATGCCGAGCCAAACTGAGTGAGCCTCCCAAACACAAGCCTAAGAGAATTCAGTGCCAGGACATTTATGCAGGCCCTCTACAAGCCAGAGCGCACTATGGAAACAGTAATTATCTTATTCTCCTTTAGCCAGATTATTACAGCTCCTCCTCATTGGCCAGGATAAGACTTAACTGCACTGTAAAGTATTGAATTAAGATTTTTACTAACCAGGAGCTTGTGATCTCTAATTACATCTTAGATAAAGTAATAACAAAACAGCAGCAGTGCAATAAAGGTTGGCCTTATTTTGGTATGACTCTTCTCAGAAGATCTTTCTTAGCCTCAAGGTCTTTCTCTGTATCATGACAAATTACTCGGCACTGACGACTCTACAGTAATGTTTAATAAAACTAAAAGCAAGGCTGTAGAGCTCTCCTCAAAATGTAATGCACATGGATTCAGACAGCCAGTGGAGGTCCTACCCTGTGCAGCTGACCAAGTTGTGGTCAGGCCCACACACTGCCTGTCCTGCAACATATGCTGCAACCATTTTGGAATAGGAGCGGGAGTAGCAGAAGTGAAACCACGCAAAATTCTTCTTTCAGCACTGCCTTTCATCGACATTCCTCCTCCCACTCTCTACCACCCAGCCAGATAGCCACTTCCTTTCACTGCTGCTAATTCCCATCTGCTTTGGCACTGCCTGCACTTGCTCTTCTAACCCCTGCACCCACAGTTACTCCTGACTCCACTCCTTTCCACGCACTTTCCTTTTTTTCTTTTTAGCAGATACTCCCCCTGCCAAGAGCCACTTTAAAGCTGCCAGTTGGCACTTTATTTCCATACCTATCTCCACACCCCATCCACAGCAAAAGAGAAGAACGTTAGACGATGAATCTCCCTGAAACATCTCTTTCCAGAAATGCATTCATCTCCACTGATATACTCTGCTTTGTCTCTGAGCGCTCACTCCTTTCCACTAACTGAAAAGAGAAAGAATTAGCAGGAAAAAAAAAAAGAATTAAAATAACTTATGAGACAGTGACAAGACATGCAGGATATAGTGAGTTTCCGTGTTCACCTGACAAAGGAATGATGAGAAACCGAGGGTTTGGAAAATAGAAGTACAGCTAAACATGAAGTACAGTAATAATAAATCCAGACAGGGGAAAAATAAAGTAACAATAGTAGGAAAAGGCCTGGTGGATTGAAAGGACAGATAAAGACAACAATGAAGGAAAGAGACACAGACATGATGTGACAGACATTACAATCCAGCCAGCAATATTTTGCTTTTAAGAACTACTGACAAAGAACATACATAAGAGTTACGATTAGGAAACACAACATATGAGTAGAAGCAAGCAAGCATGTGAAAGTCAGTGGAGTTTTCTGAATTATTGTACTGCGCAAAGATGAGAGTACACAGACCCTATGATTTTCATCAACCACAGCTGGCACAGCTACAGTGGGTCTAGGGCCATACAAAGATCAGCTAAGCCTGCTCGTAAGGGCATCCCTCCTCCCTTAACACAGAATTACCTCAGGCAGCACCCTGGTAGAACTATACAGCTCCCTAGTCCGCAGCAGCATAGATGACTGCAGCACAGTCCTTTCCACAAGCATCAAGTGATTTGAATCATTGCCTGTAATCCCAGATGAATCTGAAGATCTTATTATGTATCTGTAATACATGGAAGAAGTCAACTCTGCTTTTAAATTACCTGCTCTGGAAGGGATTCTGGTCAGACTCATATGGACTAAAGAATTACGCTAATGACCCACATCCACTGATCTGTGCACCTAGAAAAGCACTGCTTGTCTTTATTCCCCTTTCCAAATGAATTTTAGTGTATGAAATATAGAACATCTTCATGTCTGCAAGAATTATATAGGATATATCAAAATTACTATTTTGATTGGCTACCTAAGCTTTCCAAAAGTCAGTTTCTATTTACAACTTGATTTGTATTTGAATCTCACACTTAGGTTAAAATTAATTTTGAGGTCAATGTCATTCTTTGAGAAAAACTGAACAGCTAACATTTAACCATTTTGAGGAACAAACCTGGTTTTAATCTCACTGTTTCTTTTATTCCTCAGGGAGTTTATCTACCCTTGACCACAGCAGTTTAGTAAGACTGGTCAGCTGGAAGAGAGGTGAAATTTTAATCATTAGCATGCTGTCAAAATTTGAAAGGACACTTCCCTGCCCCTTCCCCCCCTCCCCACACACACACACAAAAATGCTTTGTGAACCAAAACCAGGTTCAAGAAAGTGCCAAAACAAAAGCAAAAGTATGTGCAAGCTGAAGTCTTTTAGGTGTTTAGTATATATCTACAAAATAAATACAGTATACACTACAGTAATTGAAGTAAGATTCCCCAATGCAAGAAATTGCCCATCAAGATGCTTCAATATGGGGGTTCAGTTAATTTTCCTGAACATTCATTCATTTTTAGAAGCAAACTTACTTTTATCATACATTTACATTCATTGCCATGGATATGGGAGCAACTAAATTTTATTGAACAAGTGGCTTCAGAGGAAACCAAGAAGTTTAGAATTGCATGTGTCAAGTTTCAGGTAATTTCTAATTCACCCAGTAGTGTCCATGAACTCCTGGTACTGCAATATGAAAGACTCAAAAAGATGGATTATCTCAGCAATTCATCTGAATGAACACAGCTCTAAAGCATCTGCCGTGAGCTCATACCTTGAGACACTCTTTCAACAAAATTGAACAACAATGAAAGATGATCAGATCACAAATGGACTGAAAAATAGCAAAATATATTTAACCAATAACTCAGTGGAAACTATTTTGGTATTCCCGGGCATTAACATACCTCTGTGATAGGGTTACTATAAAAAACAAGAGCTAAAAGCCTAGACTAACCAAACAATTTTATGGGGTAAGAGACTATCTCAACCTATATAGGCTTTTGGTCTTCCAGTCTTTGCGAAGATTATCCACTGATTTGCATAATTGTTCGCAAAGTTCTGTACAATGGTACTGTCAAGCTGGTGGAGTATACATTTGTATGTCCTACATCCACTGAACCAACAGACTCAAGCATAACTATCAGGCCCTAGTAGCCACAAATTACTAACAAATTAATACTTGGATATTCTCTTTGGATTCCTGTTAAACCTAAAGTCTTGAGAACAGTTTTGCCAAATATGAGAACAGCAGGAAGTTATCAATTACTGTCTGTAAGACATGAGTGTGCCTCTGCCTTCAGGGTATCAAACATACTCAAGCAGTAAAAGTCTGCAGGATATGAGCTCTGAATAACACTACAAGAAAATGAGTTAAAGAGGAAGAAGGTTGTATCTTTCAAATTGATGGTACTGAGGTCCATCCCCCAGGTTTCATGTATTTGCTTACACTGATGTCGGAAGCTGAGCTGCTTGCAGCTGTTCCTCAGATGAGTCTAGGACATTTCAAAGCGAGATAACAGGGCACTATTATGTAGGACAAACTTGCAAGCATTACATTGTATTAGAGCACAAGGAACACAAGACCTACCTACTAGAGTATACACCAAAAACTTCCATCTTATTAAAGGAGCACCTCAAATAACTAGTGCTTTCTAAAGCTGAAAAATACCAGGACATTCTTAGCTTAAGACTAAATCATTTAGCATGTGAAGTACATTATAATGAAAATCATCAACTCCTACCTACATAGAAGTCTGTTTCGGTACTGGTTGATAGGGAGTAAGAAATGGCCTGATATCTCACCCTGTTCTACTAGGCCAGTGAACACTCCTCTTTATCAGGGAGTGTAGTGACAGGACGAGGTGTAACAGTTTTAAACTGCAAGAGGGTAGATACAGATTAGATATTAGGAAGAAATTCTTTACTGTGAGGGTGGTGAGACACTGGAACAGGTTGCCCAGAGAAGTTGTGGCTGCCCCCTCCCTGGGAGTGTTCAAGGCCAGGTTGGATGGGGCTTTGAGCAACCTGGTCTAGTGGAAGGTGTCCCTGCCCATGGCAGGGGGGTTGGAACTAGATGATCTTTAAGGCCCCTTCCAATCCAAACCATTCTATGATGCTATGACTATTACAACAGCCAGAGGCAACCAATTCCTCGTCCCAAGAGCAACCCCTCTTTTACAGATAATTAATCTGTTGGTAGCAACACTAAGAACCAGGCACCCACTTCTCCCTCCTTACTTCTTTGCCTTGGCATTTGTGAGATCCTTTTTCTAAATTAGCCCAACTCATTGAACTGACAAAGAAACAACATAGCCAAAAAAAAAAACCAAACAAACACCAAAAAAACCCACACCACCACCACACAAAAAAACCCTACAAACCCAAAGGCCATCACAGGTAACGACTGGGACTGCAAGCATGGCCTCAGCAGTTCCCACATCCTTACACTCGTAGGTTAAAGCATCTCAGAGAACCACTTCCTAGCCATGCTTCTTCCTCTCCTTTCGTGGGGCCAGAGGGTAGTGTCATAGCCTGCTGGCCATGGTATGAAAGGGCTGTAAAGGAGTGAAGGGCCCCCAGTGTCCTACCCAGCTGTTCCAGTGACAAAAACAAGACATTTCCTGATCACTTCAGTATGGCCTAAATGAGGGATGCCAATGCAGAGGGCTGTCCTGGGTCCACCTTCCACCAGTGCAGCCTTGAATCCGTACTAGGGCTCTGACAGTCACACAAAAAGCTGGATCGGAGAACTAATTTGGTTGAAAACTTACCACAGTTTCATTTATTTTTTCAGGTCAGTCTTCAGCCAGATCATACAGCTGTACAGAGCTGAAGGCTGGCACAAGGAAGGCAAAGAATACCTTTGGCTCAGAGAAGGTGGGATCAGCTCCCTCCACAGCAGCTCAATGCTTAGGCTAGCTAAAAGTGGTTATGGAGAAGTTTCCTGACCTGATTAGCCACAGAAGGGAGGCCTGCAGTCCTTCCTTATGCCCCACGGTACAGCACAGAGTCATAGAGCATTTGCAGAAGTATGAGGTAAACACCCCCTTTGCTCAGGCACACAGTTTAAACTGCCGCCTAGCCCTCTGCTTCCAGAACTAGTTCTGTTTTGTTATACACTAACTAAGGAAGGGTTTCTCTGTATGTTCACCTGAAAAATCAAGATGACAGCGCTGTGAAACATTCTATTAAGCTGACAGCATTTCTCATGTATGTTTTGGCTTGTTATACAGTTCTGAGCTTGATATTTGTAAACAAAAACAAAACTGACATAAATAAAGGATTTTCTCTCTTTTTTTTTCAGGGCATTAACTCCTGGAATTGTGCCATATTTGGAAACAACAGCTCCAGAAGGTTAGTGCTTCCATCAACCTGGACCTCCCCAGGAAGCTGATAGGTTTGTAAAGTCCTGCTCCTAAGCAAGAGCTCTAAGATAGAAATCACTTTATCAGCCTCCTAAGCTAGCACACAGCACACCAAGGGACATGTCAGTACGGAAGGAAGGAGACTGGAAATGCTGCCAGTACTACTGCTTTCTTTTAATAAATAGTCCCACGAACACTGGTATTGAAAAGGCTACAGGAAAAGCAAGAGAAAACTTCCCCAGAAAATCAAAGTGAAGTGAAATGGCATATTTAAAAGCTTAAAATGTCATCAGGCAACCACACCTACTAAGCTAACCAGTTACAAAAGGTATCAGACAAACCTTCAGAAAAGGTCCCAAACAATACACACTATCATTAAATAAAGTTGCAAATTTTAGGAATGCTAATCAAGAAAATACTTTAAGTACTTGATGTTATGATCCCTTACAAAAAGTGAGGGTTTTCAAAGTAACGAAATGTATTTGATACAACATTAGAAATACTTACAACTACTCCACTCTTGGTGACAGTTTCCCGGTATGTAAAATTGCACACTGCCCAAGCTAGGTAATACGTGGACATGAGAGGGGTCTGTGAAAAGTGATCTGTAACCCATCCATCTTCTTCAAAAACAGAAGTTTCAACTGGCATGTTGGACAAAGATAAGTAAGTTGCTTGATGCCTGATGCTGATTTTGAAAGTGGCCTTGTAGATGGGTTCATCAAAGCAAGGAAAAGCTTTTCTGGCATGAGTAGGAGAAAACTGCGTAACACCAAGAAACCTAGAAAAGAAGCGAACAAAAAAACCAAAGCAATTACTAACCGTGCACAGCACTTGATTCATGGATGTACCAAATAAGACATTGCTTGACTATTGTGGTTGGGGGCGAGGGGGGAACAAACCGTACAAAGTATACAGTGTTTGAACACTGTTTTATCACTTTCTTACTACCTATACTGCAACACAATTGATAAAAAGTAACGGTCTACAAATTTCCTACAAATTTGCAGACACCACACTGATGTTAAATAAACAACCCCTTGCCTTGTATCAAACTTCAGTTTTGCTCATCAATATGTGAAAAAAAGTCAGCCAATATTGGTTATACGATGTAAAACAAGCACAGCCCTCAGTTCAAACAGCCTTCAGGGAGTTCACTCCGCCCTGAGACAACAACAGGGCACTTCACCTTTCTTTGGGCATTGGAACTTATGGTCACATAGCACACTCAAGACAGTCATTGTTTTCCACTGCTGATTATTTCTGTACCGGTTGCATGTAGGTCTGAGACACACTATCATACAGCACTGCTGTGACTGTGCAAGTCCAAAAAACCATTCTGTGAGCTTTGCAGAATTACAAATGTAAGCAAATGATTAAACAAGCAGAGAGTAGTTCACCGTTCTTCTGCATGTGCTTTTCTTTTCTGGTGTATTTTACAGAGAACAAATCGATGTTCTCAGTTAATGGGTCAAATTATGAAAAGATATGTGAAGGAGGAAATGACATTTATTATGCCACTGTAGAGAATAGGAAGGCTTTAGTTTGACAATAAAATCTGTAACTGTTTTCTTTGGAACTAAAGAGATTTTAATTCAGATAGAGAATAGGAACCTTTCTGGGTAGAGACTTATATTTACACATTTGCAGAAAACCCACGTGCAATGATCTCTTTGCAGAAACAAGAAGCTACACTTAAAAGGTTGAATTATGGGGTTCGATGATAAGAATATTTTCTCATCCTGCATGCCTCCAGAAAAAGACTATGAGCCAACTACGTAACTGTAAAGGCAGCACATATGTAGACTTTTTGAGTGGTATTGATTCACATATCACTTTCCAAGGTTCCATCAGTGGAAATAACCATGCAATTTTAGATATGAGGTAAACATTTATCAGAATTCTAGAGGTTGACTAATCATCTATTATTCCTCTGAGGGAAGAGGATGGGTGGATAGATTTGATATAATGAAAATGGTGGCACCTATTATTAATCAGTCTGTAAGCATTATTCTGCAATATGATACTCTCTAACACCGAGGGAGAAAAAAATAGGTAGCCCATAAGGAAAATAAAGTATCTAATTAACTTATTCTAAAACTTATTGGGTTTTATACATATTTTGGAGCATTATTTTATAAAAAACAACAAACGAATAAACTTTTTGAAATGTTACACTTTATCTTGCTATAGTGCATCCATGCCTGATGGAACTAGATACATGTTTTCTGGTGAAATTATCACCTCTTTCAAATAAGACTAATTTTCTAAAAACTTGAAAAATTTTTCCACCACTGAAGTAGTTACCCGTGGTCTTTTGTCTAAAATAAAAAGCCTTATTTGGCTAGTAGTTATTGAAGGAATTCATCATGTTGCATTTTTCTTGTCTCATTATAAAACACAGATTACTAAAATCAGAATTCTGTGTAAGGTTGCTAAATATAAGGTAAAAAGTTGGTGTCAGGTATTCCAGTGTTAATCCAACAAAATTCCATATTATCAGTGGATTTGCACTAGTGCAACAAAGCCAAATCAGCCAATTAAATGAAGCAAAGCAACTTAATTTATATGCAAAGTATTTCAAGTGGACCTGATTCTGCATTCTAGGCACACTCTAAACAGCTACAGACATCAACAGAAGCTTCAAGTGAGCATGGAAAACTGTACTGGCCTGTTATTAATAAAGCAAGAATGATGAACTTTCCTCTGCAATTAACAATTTTAATGAGTTCAGACACACATGTAAATGCATACTTAGGGAATACTGTATATATTCTAACACTCTCTCAGTAAGGAAGCTTTTTTCTCCCCCACCCCTTCTTGGAGATCCTATCAGTAGTCTTTTAATATTTGTTATGTGTTAGGCCACTGAAACAATCTCTTCACCAGACTAATAAAACCTGGTAAACTCTGCATCTTCTGTATTCTCACACAGATAGATATATCCACATACACATAACTGGGCAAACACTGGGGAGTCAATATTTCATACTAAAAATACATCAACTACCAATAACAGTGATATTTATAACATGTGCATTACTATCAAACGATTTGCTTGTTGTGCCATAAAGCAAAACAAACAAAAAGTTAAAAACTGCTTCCCAAAGACTAAACCCTTATATATGTTTAAAAAAAAAAAAACCCCAAAACATTTTCTGTGACTGTCTATTTCTCTCTATATTAGGAGGAAAAAACAAGCAAAACTTCTATAGCATGCCAAAAGTGAAGACCAGACGGAGTATTTCATCCATCTCTCTCCACACTTCTCTGGGCACTGACATTTTTATCTCCAATTCCCCAAAATATCACCATAAAAAGTTGTACTTCTGGGAATGACAGCCTTGCAGCCTGTCTTCTCAGCATACCCACGACAGTAATTTGCAGGTGTTTTAATTCCACCTCATCTATTAAAGAAAGACATGTGTTTCCTCAACAACCTATCTATTTTGACATCTTAGTTGTTATAACATGGAAGAATATGTCTGTTTGTTTTGTCTGTGTGATAGAAGAAATTTTTTTTCCTTTTCACTTATGCCAAAGTTTGATGTTCATTTAAATTATGTGTGCATATTCTTATGGTACTCTACTGTAGCTCTGTATTAAATGTCTGTTGATTACTGCCAGTAAATTCTGGCACATAATGCAAAGTAGATTTGTAGCATATCACTTGCATATCACATTTCAATTAAAGTAGCAAAGATTTCAGTAAGAAAATAAGTACTTTAATGCGGCTATCAACATTTCAGGCTGATTTATGATTTTCACCTGTGAAGACCACAGAAAATGAACTAACTTTATGAAACAAAAAATTATAAAGTGAAGGTATTACCATGTTTGTGGAGCCTCCCAGTTAACCAGAGTTATTCACTCCTCATGTACAACAAAAGTGAAAAATGATGGTTTAGACCCTTTTATAGCAAATGCTACTGCAACGATGTTGCTGTGTTTTAATCGAATATAAAGATGTCAAAAAGCTAAAGTCCTGCTGGAACATCAAGGTCTCTCAGAGCATGAGAGAAGCCTGTCTATCTATCATAATAGAAGCCGTTCATGTTTAAGGACTACAAATGGTTGTATGTATTACATTAAAAATGGGTTATTAATCAAAATGCAAATTGCTACACTGCAAGAGCACGCTCTGAACAAAGAGCGTGGTTTAAATGTGTATTATTTACTTTATCCTACAGTGAGTTGTTAAGCCTGTGACAGTTGAAAAGGAAAAACAGTACTTCTATTAAACACCTGAAACTATAACCACACACTGATTACAGTTTTAAAAAGAGCATTTTACTCAAAGAGATATAAATGAGTTGGTATAAAGAAAAAATGCCACTGATTGCAATATAACAATGCTACCTTACACAAGGTAAGGACCTCACCCAATATAACTATATTCAAGTGTATTAAAAACAAAGCAACTTGTGTCCGAAAAGTTACATAGAGAGCACTGGGGAACACATTTTACCATCGCCTTCCATGTCTTAAGCTACCTTGATGATTCAAAAAGTGAATAGGCCTTTTTTTATTGTTGTTATTTTTAAATCATAACTGGGGCATCAGTATTGGAAGTGTAATACAGTAACTTTGGAGAAATGTCCCTGCAACACCTATTTGACAATTCAATTATTCCTATACAAAGTCTAAATACACAAGAATAATAACTGCTTAAATAATTTCTTGGGTCTGTAAAGTGTATTATACCCCCTGCTGTCAGCAGTATTTTGTCTTCTGATTTGCCCATTTCCATACAGGTCTGCATAAACTCCCGATTACCCCAGCCATTCACTCCTCAGTGATAAAAGGCATTTTATCTGTATCTTTTCCTACAACCATGCTTTTCCAAATTTCCACTTTATTTCACTGTGATGACAAATTGCACAAACTCAATTTCAATCCTGCTTGCAGTTCTAACATCGGGCTGTTTAAAATTGTCAGTAAGCATAGTAACGAAAACATGTTTTAATACGAGGGCTGTTGATTTAATCGAGTTGGTGAGCACTCTTTTTCTGTCCAACTTACTCTTTTTGCCCAATTCTTCCAACTATAAACTCTTCGCTTCACAGTACAGAACAGTAAGATTCAGGAAGAGAGAACCTGTCACTGCACGGTTAAGGACAGCTTAAAAAGAAACTAATTCTAAAATGATACCCAGTGCCAGAACAATCAAGAAGCCTGTCCCATCTTTCTTTTCTATTGCAAAGTCTGATTGTGTTTAAAAGAGAAAACTACTTTAAAAAAAAAAAAAAAGCCTCTGTAACTGCCTGAACAGGGCCTCCACAGTGACCCTGCCCACCATAACAGGGGCCTCGACAGGGACCCAAGGGCTACAATAACAAGAGTAAATACAGATCAAGATCGACTCTTGTTCTGCATGAAAACACTGAACACTGACCAGGTTTGCTCTGTCACAGGGTGTAAATCTGCAGTGGTTCAGTTGCAGCAGGTGGCGTAAATGTACTCACGTTAAGTGAAATCACATCCCACCACCTTTTCCTTCAAGTAATGAAATAAAAACAAAACAGCAGAGAAGTTTCGCTTCCCTAGACGCTGCTATTTGTAACCTGGCAAGGCTCTGTCACACGGGGACACACGGTAGCTGGACACAGACGGAGTGTTTATTAAACAGACCTGGAGTTTCCGTTCCGGGATTGCCCCGACAGGGACAGAGCGGGCGGTATCTTTTACTCGTGTCACCCTTGGGACTTCACTCGTTACCACCGCCCATTTCCAAGCCGCCCAGGGGCACCTGCTGACCCGTCGGCTACAGCCCGCAGCCCTCCCCGCCCGAGGCGGGCGCGCAGGCGGAGCGCTCCGCTCACCTGGCGGCGGCACCGGCTAACCCCAGCGCGGCACCGGCCCGGCCCGGCCTCAGCCCGAAGCCGCCCCGCAGCCCTGCCCGGCCGAGGCAGCTCCGCCCGCCCCCGGCGGCGCCCGGCCTGCCCCCGCGCCCCGCTCGCTCCCACACGCTCCCTCAGCCTCGGCCTCGGCCGCCGCTTCCGACCGCCTCCAGCCGCTCTCCCGACCCCGGCCGGTGGGGCGGAGCGGGGAAGGGCTCGCGGCGCCGAGAGCCCCCGCAGCTCCGCCTCCCCAGCACCAGCCCTCAGGAGCGGCCGGACGGCGGAGGGGACCCCCGGCGAGACAGGCGGCGGCTGGAAGCGAGGCCCGGCCTGCCCTCACCGACCTGCCGGGCGGGGGCCGCCCCTCAGCGCGCCGCTCCCCAGCCCACAGCCCCCGGCCCGCGGCAGCCGGCCGGGCCCCGCGCCCCTCAGCGCGCCGCGGCCTCACCCGCCTGGCGGCGCCGCGGCCCGCCGGGTCCTAGCGCCGCCCCGCCCGAAGTTCGGCGCGGGCTGCTGCGGAGGGGCGGGGGCCGCCAACTTCGGCCCGAGTTGAGTCGAGGCGGGCCGGCGGCGGGGCCGCCCGCCCAGCCCCTCCCGCCCCCGTTCCGCTACCTTCTCTCGCCGTGGAGGACGTAGGAGCTGCGGAAGAAGCCCAGCAGCTCGTTCTCGATGAGGGCGTTGTAGATGATCTTGAGGTTGTAACTTCTCTGCACCTCCAGGCTGCGGTTGAGGACGACGACGAAGACCTGGGTCTGGGGGTAGAGGAAGGAGCGGGCCACCCGCACGCCGCCGGCCAGCTTGTCCTCGGCCACGCGGACCGCCTCGATGTGCATGCGGTGGGCGTGCAGCACGATGTAGCGGCTGGCGTTGCGCACCTCCAGCTGCACGTTCACCTCCCCGCTGAAGGTGAAGTTCTCCATGAAGGCGCTCAGCATCAGGTTGTAGTGCAGCGGCCGCAGGTGCCGCGGCAGCCGCGGCCGGGCCCAGGGCGGCAGCTCCCGCCGCCGCTGCCACTCCTCCTCCTCCTCCTCCTCCTTCTCCGCCGCCGCCTCCCCGCCCCGCGCCTCCTCCTCCGGCCGGCCGGGGGGCTGCCCCGCACCGGGCGGCTGCCGGGCTGCCCCCGAGAGGCTCCCGTTGCCGCTGGCCCGCGGCGGGCCGTCGGCGGCGGCGCCGCACTCCTCGAAGCGGACGCTGAGCAGCACGGCGATCATGGTCACGGCCAGCAGCGCCAGGATGGAGACGGCGAAGCCCAGCACCAGGCGCTTGTGCACGGCGATGTGCCGCTCCGTGGTGCGGGGTCTCGGCCCCGCCGCCTCGGCCCAGGGGCCCGGCGGCAGCCCCCGGCTGCCGTTCCGCAGGGCGGCCTCCTCCTCGATCATCATGGGGGTGACGGGCGGGCGCTTCTCCCGCTTGTCCTCCAGGGCCATCACGGCAGCGTCGCCCCCGCCTCCCGCGGGGCCGCCGCCCCCCGAGGGGGCCCCGAAGGCATGGGAGGCTCCGAAGCAGGGGGGCCCTGGGCCCGGGGGGGGGGACGCGCCGCCGCGCCGCCTCTCACTTCCCGCCGAGCCGCATCACCCCTGGCTGCCGGCAGCCCCGCCGGGGAGCGGCCCCCGGGCGGGGGGACGGGACGGGACGGTGTCGGGCAGGAGCCGGCGGCGGCCCCGGGCGCTCCCCGCCGTCCGGCCGCCGGGGCCGCGCTGCGCAGGCAACTTGTGCGGCTTCCGCGGGGCACTTCAGCACATGCCGCCGAGCGCACCTCAGCACCGAGGGGGAGGGCTCTGCCGCCCCGGCCCCCCCGCTAGTGCCGCCGCCCGCAGGGAGCTCTCCTCCCCCCGCGCCCCGAGCCGCCGGGGCCGGGGTCGGGCTCCGCGCCCGGCCCCGGCAGCGCCCGAGCCATGCGCGTCCCGCGCCGCCGCGCAGGTCGGGCCGCCCCTGCGGGGCTCGGCCGGCACCGGGGGCGGCGGCACCGGACAGCGGCGCCGGGCCCGTCCTTCTCTTCCTCCTCCTCCTGGCGGGGCCGGCTCCGGAGAGTCACTCCTCGCGGCTCCGCTCTTATTTTGTCTTTTCCGTCTCCTGCAGGTACAGAGCGCTCTCCCGGCTGGCTCGGGCAGAGGCGGCTATATATAGGCACCGGGGAGAGGCGAGAGAAGGGAAGGGATGGGAAGGGGGGAGAGGCGGGCAAGCCCCGCCGCCCCTCGGCTTCAGCGGCTGCTCCGGCTGCTGGCGGTGACGGCGGCGCCCCGGGGGAGCGGGCGGGGGCGGGAGGCGGGGGGACGCGGGAGGCTTTTCTCCGGTGTGTCACACGCGGCGGCTCCGGGGGAGGTCGCTGAGGCGGCGGCGGGAGCGGGAGCCCCGGCCGGGGCGGGCGGAGGGCGAGGGCCGGGCTGCGCCGGGGACGGGGCGGCTGCCGGGCTGCAAAGGCTCGGAGCCGCGGGACTTCCCCGGATTATACGCGTACGGGTGTGCTCTCCACACAAATATTGAGCGCCGGTACTGTGTCGTATTTATATAGACTTTATAATACAGAGCCGCCGGCTGCGCGTTTGGACGAGAATAGCCTTGTCCTACTAACGAGGGGATGGAGCCGAAAAAAGGATAAATGCCCCGAGTTAAATCCATAGGATTAATATGCCGAGAAAAATCACTCTAAGTGTTGGGTGGGACTTTCAGAAATCGCCCGTTAGTCCACGGCCCCAAGACAGCCTTCTCACTCCTGCTCGCCCTCCTGCCCGTGCTGGACCCCGCTTCTCAGTTGGAGGGGTTTCGGGATGTGTTAAATGCTGCCTGGGGTAACACACCAACACGTGCCTTGAGTATTCGTGGAGTGAACCCCGGGCTGGAAAACTGACTTACTGAATCTGAGCCCACTTCTTCCACCTGCCCCCGAACTTTTGGACATAGGGACTGCAGAAACACAGAATTAATAGGCACAGCGAGGATCTAGATCAATGACTGAAAGCATCCCTATTCCCCTTATTTTGCTTGCATACTTCAAAAACTCTCTCTGTTCATTTTCCTTTTTGGAGGTCTTTAGCTCCAATCATGTAAGCAGTTACAGGTGTGTTTATCCACGGCATTCAGTCCTGTGGAATCTACAGGAATATATGCTGTACGTCAAGTTAAATGCCTACATAACAATTTGCAGAATAAGGGCCTTATTTTCCATAGTGAAGAAAAAAGAAAAAAAATAAAAATCAAGTCCTACACTTCTTCCATAAGCAAAGCAAATCTGCAGAGTTTCATGAAATGTGATATATTAGCCATTTTACTTCCCAAAGGAATGCCTGATCTCTGTTTTCCCTGAATCTGCTACATCTTCTAGAAATGTTATCTGACTTTGCATGCTGTCGGAGAATATGAATTTACTGACACTCAAACCAGTTTAAGTCTAATGATTACCAGTTTAAGTATAAGGAATTTACCAGTTTCCTTATATTTCCTTATATATTCCTATATAAGGATTATATATAGGTCTGCTCACACTGGAAGGAATTCAGCCTTTGTTTTTTATCTTGCAGCACAGTCTAACAAAGGCTTGTAATCTTAACTATTCTTAATTAGAAGTATGGTGATACACTTGCTAATTGTGTTTGTATGTCCTACGAGGACTAAGATTTTGCTCTGTAACTGGGGTTGCCACATATTTACTGCGGCGTTATTTGGCTGCCCACCTGTTATAACAGGCCAAAGAACAGAAACATTATCTGAAAATAGCCTTCATTATTTGTTGACTGAAGTTTGAGGCAGAAAGGTAGAAAACTATTGCTATGTGATTTGGAAAAAAAAGAAACAAACTGACACGGCAAAATAACATCCAATGCTCCAGGTTTAAAATGTCAGTTCTATATGTTTCATTAAACCCTTTAAAAGTGGGCACAGAAGAACTGCATGAGTGCTTTTAAGATTTTGTATGCAGGCTGTCAGTATCAGGCATTAGTAAAATAGGCAGCGTTTCCCTCTCTCGCTCTCTGCAATGGTTTTTAAGTTATGTTTGTTCCCATCAGCAGCGCAGGGAGACACTCAGGCAAAGATGTGCTTCAAGAGCAGAAGTAGCCTGGAATACAGTGGAACAGTTTGAGTGTCATTTATAAATATTTTTCATTTTTAATCGCATTTTTAATTAAATACAATCAAATAGTTACAAGTTTCACTGGTTAAGGTTTTTGTGAAGCCTTCTCAGGAAAGTGGTGAGTGCCAGGCAGTTGGGCTAACCAGCTCTGCCACTTTTAAAGAGGGATGTACAGCTGCGTGTGACAGCACAGGAGCATCATTCTGGCCTTCTCGATATACAAATACCAAATACATAGCTCTCCAGGCTGAGATCTTCCAAAACCAGCTGAGGGAGTCAGTCACACAACTCAGCTTTGACAATATTAGTCTATAAATTGAAGGGCCAGTATCAGAGAGGGTATGTAAAAGATTTAAGGTGCATGCTAGTAAGAAGCCATGAGGCTAATTCCTTTTAAACCAAGTTGAAATAGCACAGTCAAAATACTGGAGCAAGGCATGAGTGACGGGAGTTAAGGCTGTTTATATTCACCTCCAACTTTGGTCCCATTACTCAAACAAAGCATTGAGAGGTTTGCAGCCTCCCCCCGCCCCAGCCCCTCCTTGGGATTCTTGTCAGTCTGGAGACTTGCGATAAGAAGGTGCTGCTAGGTACGGTGTTAATTAGCTCATGTGCCTTGACTCATCTATCATTCTAAAACTGCACATTACTAGATTAACCTCTTCTTCATATTAGTAATGATGGGTTTCTAAAATGTAGCTTGACCAGATACAGGTCAAGGGAGGTATTAACTTCTTAATTTGGTCTCAAATGCTACTCTCTGCAAGTAGTTCTGTGTACAGATTGTTATATATAGCCATTTTGATGAGAAATTACAAAGGCATGGGGCTCCCAAGAAACAATTTGTGTACATCTGGGAAAAAATCTTGTTTTTTCATTTGTCCACTGCTATAAGCGTAGATGTGGCTTTCATGGGTATTGCCTCTGAAGCTTGCAACTCCTATGGTCTTTCTGCAAAGACTGTTGGAGAATACATCAGATCATGGATCGTTTTTTCAGCAAAATCCTGATAATGACTCCCGGTTGTTCAAAACTTCCCCTAGGCCATCAACATCTTGTATGCAATCACATTTTATGAGCTTATAGGATAGGGTTTCAGTTACTCATACAAAATAAAAGAGCATGTCTTACCTTAACTGAATTGCTATGGAGATGGCCCTCCCTAGACAAGTATCAGAAGAAACATGGATAAACCTCATACAGCACAGTTTCCAATTCTATACCAGCTTATACTGTGGCCAGCAAAGAGCTGATGAGGGACCCCCATAAAGCTGTGGTTTATGTTATGTTAAGATTGCACACAAGCACCTCTCAGTATTCACACTGGTGCTTTACAGTCTTGGAAGAAAAGCTCTATAAATGAGCAGCCTTATTGTATATCATGCAGCTGGGTACAGTTCATCCAAACAGGGGATCGTCACATTACAGCTTTCCGAGGCTGCCTAACTTTTTCTGCTTTTAACCTGAGTGGTCCATCCTTCATTCATCTGGGTATATCAAAGGTTTACAGACAGACTGTAAACCCATACTCATACTAACCCCACTCATACAAAAAACCCCATTAAAGGGCTCAGAAAATGCCCTTCTATGCAAAGCCCAGAAACAATTGGAATTTATACGGGGAAGAATTACAGGGGAAAAAGACCACGTCAGCCCACATCAGTCAGTGCTCCACTGACCCTTTCAGTCTCAGTCAGGCATTTCTGTGGTCATACTTGGATTCTCCTTGCGTACTTCAAAGTCAAGGATACCCATAGCTCTTAATCCCTTCTGTTTAAGTGCTAAAACGGACTACACTTCATAGCCTACTAACACGTTGGTCAAAACACATCAATGAGGTGACCTTTCAAAATATTATGAACTATTCACTTCCCACAGACCTGGCTTCCACGTGGCTGTTACTTACAAGACCAAGTGGGGGAATGACTTGGGGATGACTGTTTCCAAGCCACAACAGGTTGCCAGAGAAGCAAAGGGGAAATTCGCAACCTATTATCTGTTGGCTTTGCAAGTTATGACTAATTCCCCAAAGAAGTGCCACTGCCTAACAGGGGACCATTGTGTCCTCTTGAGGCTTTCAAGTGGGCCAAAGGGAGTGGATTGGGACAGTGGTCCTACCTTTAGTGGGTTTGGGGTTGGTTTTGGTTTAGGTTTTTTTTTCCAGAAGACATTTTCAGTAACATGTCAGATTTAACATATGGCACTGGGGAATACACCTTCTGTTTAGTTTAAAAATTGCTACTAAGAAAAATGCTAAGGGAAAGACTTTCTAATTAAAAGCCAAAACAGCCAAAACACTGGATTGTAAAACAAGCTGACACACGGTGATTTGTGCTGCCTTAAACAGACCAAGAAAAGGAACTTTGCTTCCATCGTTCTCCTCTGCTCCTTCACCCTCATGTCACTTGTATAAATGACCTTCTTTCTTACTTGAGTCCAGTGGCGTTAAGCACTATTTATGTTTAGTTTATAATTAGAGGTGGCCAGATGACTAGATATGGCTTCATCTTGGACAAGTTTTATTTTTCCTTTTATAAAGGAACAGACATAAGAGGAAGGGGCATGGTCCTGCACTATGCTGTGGGTAAAGTCCTATCTAATGAGAAGCTGGAAGTTTACCACAGGACAGACAGGCTCCCTAGTAATCTGGATCCTCTTCTCCTCCTCCCTCCTTTCCCTCTCATCATCACCTCTTTTTGTCACCTCTCAAGTTGGAGGGAACATCTGAGGAGGCATGAATGGAGTGTTGCCTATGTACCACCAGGCCCCAGCGACCACCTGCTGCTTCCCGTTCACCCTGTGCTTTGAAATCGTACCATCGCCATCCTTTGCTGTGGAATTTTCTTCCTTTTTATTTCAATCCTTTTAAAACTATTCAGTACTACCCTACTAAATCATAACACATTTTTTGCTCAAAAGCCATTTTCTATCTCAAGTTCTAGGATAAAAATATCTACTTTCGTATGAGAATTAAATATTTTAAGTTTCCAAATTAGGTGGCTGAGATGCATTATTTTCCCCAGATGTTCTGTTTTCATATTTATCCACGTCTATTCAGCAACTGATTTTTCTTTTTCTTCCATTCATTTCTTTTTCCTCATTTCAGCAGCAATTTAGAAGGAAAACAAGTGTCCTCATTCTCCACTAGCAAGTTTTAGTTAAAGTATATTTCAATTTCTTTGCAAAGGGTTTTTTTTTCTCTCGGTGTTTTTAAACACAGCTTCTTGAAGGTGTGTTTTTTCCAAGTAGGAGCCATTTCAATTCCACAAGTTCAATAATGCCATGTTGTTAGTGGTGGGGTGCAGAGCATAGATATAATACTGTTTGTTTCTTTCACTGAATAATTACACTTAAAACTGGCTAATTGGAATCAATTAGTGGTATGAAGTTAGTCTCAGGGGAGAACAAGAATTTGTGAAACTCCAGATTGTGTTAGGAACCAACATTTCCACACCTAGATCACGTCTTATCTGCTAGTTCAGCACCTTTTCACTGAAAAATACAAGGAGCATGATAGTGGGCAAGGCAAGGGTTTATTTCCATTAAAATTTATTTAAAATCACTTTTTTTTTTTTTTTTAAATCTGTGGATAACCTCTTTGTCCATTTAACTCTACAATACGTTGTTCAGACTTCTGGTGCTAGATGTCAATGCAGACAGAGTTTTGTGTGTTTTGTAGAGCAACATAAACATCCCGTGCTCTTTTGTTTCTTTCAATATCCCATTTCCCATTTTACAAGGAAAGAATATGGGTGTTCCCTCATGGGTCTCCTGATTTAGCTAAGCTGGATAGTCCCTCCTTATGCAAGAGCACTTGTCATGCTTTACCATCACCTGCCTCAGGCCCATTTTTGTGTCCAGTAGACACTATATGAGTATGTGAATGTATTTCGTCAGCTTCAACCATAACCAGTCATACCCTCCTGTGGACTCCCTGAGTTATTCTAAGGATATACGCACTGATCTTCACCTTCCCCATCAAATACCTTGGGCATCTGTGACTTGCCAAATGTCCTGGATAAGTATAAAATAGCTAGTTTTTTAAGAAATGTGGCCAAAAGCTGAGGGAAATACAGCCTGCAACAGTCCTTCAAGAAGAATGACCTGTAAAAACAATAAAACATCTACAAACAGAATCACTGTGAAATTCCTCAGTCCAAATTCTGATTGATCCCAAACTTCTCTGAATAAGGACTGCAAGGAAGAAGGTCAGCATGTGTTTATGGTTGCCGTGTTTTTATAATTGATTCCAACAAAGCACTTTGGTACACACTGAGACGTGGCTTTCTTTGGGTTAGTCTTTAAAATGGAGAAAGTGCTGAAGGGGAGTGCTAAACAGGGGGGGATAAGCTACAAAAGGGTAGAGGAGGTCAGCTGAATGGGCAGGAGTGCTTACCTCACTGCTCGTCTTGGCCAAGATCTGCCTGGGTTTGCTTTTACTGGGATCCTGAGGAACAGACGCTTTTATTTCCTCACGCCATTAATAATGTGAACCAATTGAATGTGGTCTTTGAATGTAGAATACCAGTTATTGATTTATTTTTTTTTAAATAGTAACTGTTTGCAGTGACAAAACTATTCTGAATGCATCAGCAGCACTTAAACTTTAACCAATGTTTAAAATATATGAAAATATCCTCCCTAGTCATTCTGGATTCCAGTCTTTCAAGCTACACATGGGTCACTTTTGATTTCCAGGGTGGTTGCAAAGTTGCAATTGCATGAAACATCAAAATACATTACCAATACATCTGATCATTTGGTGGGTCCCAGAGCACACTACCAGGTATTCTGCAATACTGCTCACCTCACAGAAAAATATTTTAGAACCGCTTTAAGGATATTTTTTTTCTTAATGCATTGGTACTATCTGAAGTTTGTCTCTGCAAGTAAACTCCTGCTCCCTATGACCCTTAATAGTACTGATCCCATAGGCACACATTTCGGAAGAAATAAAAATATTATAGCTAGTCTGGTTATAAAGGTCTAGAAATTACTCTGATGCAATTTATTTCATTATGTTGTAAGCTTCAGATCATCAGTCTACAGAACAGTCATGGCTACTGCTTTCTTGTTAGAAAAGTGTTAATGTGACCGCTCGCTTGTAACTTCGATCTCAAAAGGAGTTCCATGATTAAGATGTTTTTGGTGAGAATTCATACTCATTATCAAAGTGGCAAGCTTTAGCCCTTGTTGGTATAAAATTCTTGATCACAGAACTATATTATTTCAAATAATTTGTTTATGAAATAAGACCAGAGCACTCAACAGCAAAGGCATAAAAATTAAGCAATTGAAACATTCCAGTAGAAAACTCATTCGCATCGCAGACAATAAATAATTCCTCGTGTCGTATTTCTTACCAACATGACTAATAACTGAAAAGAAGATTTCAGCTTTTAGTTCATTTGAATTCCGTTATTCCTTAGAGAAGAAAATTAATTAACTACATTTTGATCACAATCATCCTCCTTGAGATTCTGGAACTGTGATAAGTAGACGACCTACGTCTCATTCATTCTCTTTAAAACTTAACTTTTGATGTGGGATGGGGGCAATGAACCATCTTTGCTGCTATATAGCTTTAAGGCTTTTCACAAAATAAAATTTAACTGACAATAAAGGAAGTGTGCTCCTAATTAAAATAATATTGATTCAGCATATGGTATTTTGCCTTTGGTTTTCACTTTTTATTAGCCAAGTTGTCACTTTTCTCTTTAGTGCCACCTTGTGGGTCAGCCAGTTATAAAAGCACACCCATCTCTCCGGCTGCACTAAAAATAGTCAGGAGCTGGCATTCAGAGCATCATGGGGAAGGGGGGAGGTTGTGGTTTTTGGGTTTCAGGGCGTCTTTTTTAAGAAGAGAGCAATAACGTACGGCGAAAATGTTTGCTATACGTTTATAATAGCTATGCAAGAAGACAGAACAATCTCTCTGGGTTAGAAAGTAATAGCATCTACAGAAAAAAAAATAATCAATGCTCATTTACAGGATAATCATCAAACTTATCTTGGAAAATGTAAGTGGCAAGCTCGAACTTGTGTGATTTTTGCCACAAGAAAAATGCTCCTGTGTCTCAGTGCCATTAGTTTTGCAACAGCTTTCCATGAGAACTAAAGCTAGATAATTGTAAACTCCCACTAATTCCACTTTCAGATAAGATGAATGATCAGATGCAATATCATAGCATACTTGCTTGTGAAATTCAGGGTGGCACACAGCAGCTTCAGATTTGCACACAGCAGCTTCAGATTCTGCTGACGATAAAGCACAGACATTCAAAAATGTATATAAAAAATTAAAAGTGTCAGGGGGCATATGTACCACAAAGGACGTTCAGATCGAGACTTGGCTGGAGTATGGTCGCAGTATGTGTTCCCTAATACAGCTCTAATAACTCAGCTGTCCCCTAACCTTACAGAACTGAACAAATGCATCCTCATACATTACTGGGAGGAACTGTGGACAGTGGAATTATGTTCAGTTTGTCTTCTTGAAAGGAGCAGGGAGAATGTTTCCAATGTTTCTAATTTTTAAAGAGCCCTTTTTGTTACCTTTATTAACTCTTTTTGTTGCTTTTCTTAATGCAAACAACTTCAGAAGCTACGAAAAATAAGTTTTTGTACGTTATAAGGCCCCAAACAAAACATCTTCTTCATTTTTTTCTGCATACACACTAAAAGCAACAAACCACTTTAAGCTTATAAATTCTGGTTTTTAGCTAGCCAGCTCCTTTGCATTCTCTCTTACTAAATACAGACTTATAAAGTAAAATAAGTCATCCCTGACAATCTCTTAAACCAAATCAAGTAGTCCTATATCAGGTAATCTTGCTGGTAAGGAGAGGGGCCATTTTAAATGGTAGCCCTTGGGTTTTACTGAAATTAGATTTCATCCTTAAGACATATGATCAGAACGAATGACAGAGGATATAACACCATGGAAAATGCAGTTTCCCATGGTCAGATTAGCTAGTATTTAGATGGAAGGAGACTAGGGAGCTGCACAGGAGCACATGCCACAGCAGCCATTGAAGTTCAGTGAGTTCAGTGAAATTTCCCAAGGATGAAAAGCCCAGTAAACTCCCCTGCATACACACCCTACCAACAAGTAGCTAGGTGTCCAGCAGTTTCTCTGAGTCTTAGTTAAGTTCAAACATGGTAAGTTCAGCTCAAGCAAACAGAATAAAGTAGGAAGGAGGGTCCAAGAGACAGCTCACTAGCCCAGACTGCAAAAAACTCAGCAACTGACTTCCCAGTAGAGCCACAGCCTTCTTCCATAACCCCTGTATTCCCGTACCCCTTTGCTAGCTTTATCCCTCCAAACAGTGGAAAAGCCTTTGAGGAAAAGAGCTATTAATGACTGTATGGTGTTTGAATGCTACACCCCATGGAAATACTAAGATAGCAACGGCTGGCACAGCCGATCACACTCCAAAATTTGCTATGAGCTGAACAGCCACCCACTGCAAAACACTGATGGGCAAATGCTTCTCTGCTGAGAAGACAGGAGGGGGGAAAAAGCAGTTGCAGTAAGGTTGAGTGAAGAATGACACAGAACAAGTGAGAGAGCTTTCACCCTGTGCTCACATCTCAGCAGTTGCTCAGGTTACAGCTATAGAGAGAGCTGTCTCTGCAGGACTCCATCATGCATCAGTTATTCTTATCACACTTTCCCCACCCAAACCTTCACGTAGACCAGACTATGATCAGTTACCAGGTACTTCTACATAGTTACTGGTACCAGAAGACATGCACTGGCAATCTGCCTCTCTGAAAATTGCACTTACTGGACTGAGGAATGGCCACATGCTTAAAAATGGGCTTTGGATATTTGTTTGTTTGGGGGTTTTTTTTGTTTTTGTTTGGTTTGGTTTTTTTTTTTTTACATCCTTGAAATCCTGAGATGCTGCAAAAACATCAGATGAAGTTTAAGTGGAGAGAGCGAGTATAATGACATACAACAAATACTCTAAAGAAAAAAGTAACAGGGTACCCAGGACTGCAACCGTTGTTCCTACAGAAGGTCCTTGTATTATTTTTTGTGAAATACTTAACAGAACAGGGTCCTGTTTTCTATGAGGGGTTTTTAGCCTCTGCTGCATCAGAAACATAACTGCACCACAAGCTATGCTTCTGCCAGGCGTAGCCTCCTACCAACCACATCAAGCGTGAGGCTCCCCAGCCCCAGCCGGTCAGCAGTCCGACCATCTCACCAGCAGCTACACTCACCATAGCCATGTCTCAAGAGCCAGACGGTGATGGAGTCATTAGGAGGGTGACCATCTTGCCTGCCCCACTCGTCAGACAGACATTTACCCACATACCCCCATTCCTGAAGAAGCTGCTGATTTGCTTTTGAAAAGTTACGTACATAAATGATTTCACATGTCCAGGGTTTTATTCCTATTTGAAATGCAAGTTCTCCAGAGTCCAGGAAATTCCAATTTTAACACTATATGCAGACGGCAAACTTAATTTTCCTAGACTGCAGGCTAGAGAAGACTAGCAATGTCACCCTGCTTCAGTAAACACCAGAGCCTTGCCTTTGCAGTATTTTCAGTTACACCAAATCTAAGTATCTGTATATCTATATAGCATAGCATCACCTGGAAGAGCTGTGATCCAGCTGGGTTGAAGGGGTTTAGCTGCTTTAAACACCATACTGTTCAGACTGCTCCAACATGTTTTTCAGCAAGATCACCTGTGCAAGACCAAGTGCCACACAGGTGCCACACAGTGCTGCCATTAGAGGTAGCCTCAAGGTCTCTGCACAGCACCGAGCTGTATTGCACAGCTGAATCCCACCAAGGCAGCAGAAGCCTGTTGCACATGCTTGCAATGAAGTCAAACATCCCCATCCCATGCTGCCTTCTTCAACCGTAAGAGAGCCAGTCCCTGCAGATAACAAACAGCTCAAAGTCACACCCTGTAGATGCAAGGGGTTGCAAACTCAGCTACAAGCCCCTACCCTAACTTCAGACACCCTAGCCCAGCCCATTCAGGTGGGAGCAGTGATGGCCAGAGATGCTCTTTCCTGCCAGCTCTAGAACAAGCAATAGCAGATCATCCTTCCCTATCTCTCCCTCTTCCTCTGCAGCTTCCTAGCTCCTTGGTTGGCAGTTTTCCTCGCCACATTGCTTTTTCCACCACTCCTGCCAGCCTGCATCCCTGAGGCCTCTCCAGGGCAGCCTGCAGCCTCACCACCTGCTGCCCCATGATGCCCAGGCAGCCTCTCTTCCAGCAGCTGGCTCAAATCTGCAGCTTGATCTCAGCTACCGGAGGTAATTAAGCCATTTATTAACCCTCCCTGAGCTGTGGGCAAGCAGAATGTATTCACCCCATCCCAGTAACCAAGGGCAGTAGTAGCATCTGTAGGTTATCATCCTGCGTATGGACCAGCACTAAGAAGCCCAGGTACCAATGGGCTTTACAGACACATCTTTATCAAGAGCAGAAGGCAGGTTAAATCTGAGTGAGATTTTGGAAGGACTGTGCTCTTTTTATGAATATCCTTGTGTCCTCCCCTCCTCCCCAAAGCTGATGCTTTTTGCTTCAACCACTTCATCCTGCTTTAACTCCCCTGTCAATCCCCAGACGTCTCATCTGGGTTTTAGTCTCCATTCCTCAGGCTCCTCATTGCGGCATCAATCTCCTGGAACACCTCGGTGCTGAAAATCATGACGTGACATTTACAAATAAGATTTTTATATGAGATTTCCAATAAGGTTGCAGATCTCTCCAAGAGGGCCTAACAGTCTTTGTACAGCTAAAATATAGCAAAGCAAATTTTTTTTCTGTAGTTTTGATTCTGAAATGCATCACAGCAGAGGACAGTTTAAATATAGGCAGAAAACACTGCTCCGTTGTAAAGTCTCTTAGAATTAACTTTCTCAAAAAACATTTTTAAGGCTGACAAATCATGTGTAAGGTCTTCTCCCAAAGGAGAATTTTTCTTGGATTCATTTAGCAGTTGAAGGTTGTGTCATATGTCACTGGAAAGGTAATTTTTCCTAGTTTATGAAAAATGCCTTGAATTTGACTTTGCTGTCACAGGGGAATAATGATATCTATACAGGTAATAAACTGGCACACAGAGAATGTTGTTGGTAGCTTTGCAAGTATACAGTTTTATAGAGGATGATAGGAAGTAACAGGTTGAATTAATATCAAATATGCAATTTATTTATATAGTGTCTACCTGACTCAGGTTTCCAGCATTTTTAATATTCTTTTAAATATTAATAGTTAAAGTATAACAAACACAAGATCATTTTAGAGGACCTAATGTACAGCTCTGTAAATTCAGTAAGCGATGGCTATTAATGTTCTCTTTTGTCTTCCAGACAGAAAATCAAAGCTATTTAAATTAAAGGATGCGTATAAAATCAATGTATGTTGATAAGGTGTGCACATTAACGCTAATGTTTGCAAACATTCTTTGTAACTTGTGTATATAATCTTCTCTTTCTGGATAGATGGCCACATTATCTGGCATCATCAAGAGCTCCTTAAATTAATTTTTTCTTTTGTTTACTTTAAATTGTTACTTTTTAAGCCTGTATAGTAGAAGTCTAGGGTAGGCTATAGCGGCACAGGTGTTAGAGTGGCACAACGGCACGTGCATTCAGACAGGTGGGATATACCTATATAGCCTGTTTGGCCCTGGCTGAGGCTGGTAGCCAAGGAAGCCTCCTGGTTCATGGTGCTGAGCCCAAATTTGGACACAGGCAGGCTCTGCAGCTGGGGCTGGCCAGCCCTGGCCCCACTGCCCGGCAGTGACCGCCGCCAGCTCCTGTCTCCCAGCTGAGACCCTCACCCGCCCAGGGCTGCTTCCCCCCACGGTGCCCCAGCAGGGTCAATCGCGACCACAACCACAGGGTCAATCTCAAATGGTTGGATCATAGGGTGGCAAGCCAGGCCCCCACAGCTTTGCTGGAGGCAGCCATTCATGTGCCACGCAAGTCCCATGGCAAAAGCACCGGAGATCTCGTTTCCCGAGCTGGTTTGAGTCCAGGGTGAGGGGAGCCAAGGGTAGGTTGCTGGCTGGGTGGAAAACAGGCAAGTGAGAGCACAAACGTAGGCTGAGACTATGATCAAACGTGCAAAGTAGGCTTAGCTTTAGCTTAGGAAGTGATTATCAAAATCCTATGTGATCTACTGAACGCACAGCTTTGGCTCATGACAGCTGCAGTAGAGATTTAACAATATAAAAAGAAGCAAGAATAAACTGGTGATTTTTTTATTATTATTATTATCTATCCATTCAGCATGTCCATGCTTGCACCCACATTGTCTAATTAAAACCAGTTAGAGAATTATCCACATAACCGCTATTCATTTCATGTGGAGTGGTCTAGCTAAACCTTGTAGCTGGCTCTGTAAGCCTCAGCCTTATTATTGATCATATTTAGCTGTGTAAAGGTGTAAAGTTCCCCACACACCAACTTGCAACTAGTTCAGAGGCCAGAGACTTTCAATGCAGAACATTTGTCCCTAGGTCCTCGGCGATCAGAAACATCCTGGAAGAGATGAAAATAGAGTGAGATGGCCTTTTGCCCACTGGTAAGTCATTGAATCAGAAGGAATCTTGAATACCTTGGGAAACCACCTTGACAGAATCAAAAGAGAGGACATGCAAGGCATCGTCGCTCAAGAAAAGGAGCTTTGTTGGCTGTGGGGAATGGCACTGCAGGACATAATTACCAGGGGTGTACACAGAAAGGCGCAGGGACTGCAGTAGCTCCCCAGATCAGGAACATCTCAGCAGATTTTGTGAAGGGCTCCAGCCAGAACACGTAGAAGCTAAACACATCAGATAAGCTTATTTACAGGAAGAACCTGTTTTTTCAGCTTCTGCATGGGCTGAAGCCCCTTTTTCTCCAAATGAAATGTTTCCCAATTAAAAATTATCAGAATGGATCTCCTGAAAAGCTTTTTTCATATGAATGATTCCACCTTAAGAAAACCATGAAAGACCTATTTATCTGTGGTCATATGTTGGCAACCATTACTGGAAATATCTGAAACACAATATTTATTTTTTGGTGAGATATGTAGGAACAAAGATCTGTGCTCCAATGTCATCACTAAAGCTTAAGAATTTTATTTCTGGGATAACCAGGCATGCTCCGTTGTCTCCCAAACTTGAGGCCAGACACACCAGCAAAATACCGGATCTCACTTTCAAAAGTGCCACTTTAAAAGAGACCATTTGACAGAAAAGTTGAATCATCCTTTCTCTCCTTGGCAAGGCGCCTAATGAGGTACAGAAAAAAGGGATACACCTGTTTAGAAGCCAGCTGAGCCAAAAGGCTTTTTACAGAAATAGAAGGGGATGCTCAGTAAGAATGAGAACCTGAATCATTATTGTCAGGAGCTTGACTGGGTGCCAGGAACAGGGGCACAATGGGAAAGTCGCAGCCACATAATCAATGCCACATCTAAGGTATACCACAGGCTGCGGTTCATTTTATTGTTATCTTCTTGTACAGCCTCCCCAAAATGAGGATAAATATAATAATCATCATCTAAAAGAGTATTTTATCCAGTGCCAAATATCGAAAATAATTTATTGCAAATGGCTTCTTGCTCAATAAAAATTAAGTAAGGAAATTATGTAAAAAATGTATTTTCAGGGAGAATATGCTCAAAACGATGAAAACAAAGCATCCTTTTGGACAGATTCTGTTGATAATAATCCTGAACACCACAGTTTCCAGCTCAGGTAAGACTTGTCACTTACACAGTAGCCACTATATTAAGTTGCAGATTTGTCCGACGTGTTAATATGTATTCCTATGGCAGATGAAAAGTTCAAAATCAATTTGAGCTTTGCCAGTGGCTCAAAATGAACAGTCATGCACAGAACTTCATATAATGACATTTAAAGTGTGCACAGATGCACCCATCTCACATACACTTTAAATCTTGTATTTAAAAGGAATTGAGCAAAAGTATGAACTATTTCATACATTTTCCCAAGACTGCTGCAGGAAATAGCGGACAGTTTAAAGTGAAAACAAAATTATTATATGTCTTTCTTCACAAACCAGGAAATTATTCACATTACATGACACCATGAAGCTCTCTGTGGGCAAAGCAAAATTGTTGTAATGATAATTGTATTTAGCATTCAGTTACAATTTGTGTGCTTCTTACTCTGAGTAGAAAGTATAAATGGATATTTTCGGGGAGGAGGGAGAAGAAGGGAGAATCAGACTGTGTCAGATTTAGTATATATAAAGGATTTAATATAAAATTATTCCAGTCTTGGTTAGGACTTCTTGGAGCTACTGGATGCATGTAAGTTAATACTAAGGAAAAAGAAAGCAAACCAGTAGTACCATTCACTTTTCTCTTCATGAATTGAAGTATTTCCTCTCCTCTGGCTTTGTATTTGGTCCTTCATACACTTTTTCTGAATATCTGAGTGGGTTATCCATTTCCATTAATTTTCTGATTTTATCGTCAAATATACTCTCCAATTTCCTTAACTTTTTAATACTGTGCATGAAAATACATCTCACTGGAAATTGCTTCTGGAGGATGCTATAATACATGCTTGTGAGGCATATTAGAAGAAGGCTTTGTTTATTTCTCCGTGTAAACTGACACAATTAGGATACTATAAATTAGAATTTAATTCCTGTCCTGTTTTTCCTGAGGTCTTCTGAAGGAGCTGAACACTGTGTAACTTGTTACTTCCCCCTAAACAGGGCATCTGCTGTATTTTTCTGAAGCAAGCTATTATATGTTGACTATCAAAAAATATTTTACAGGACAAGTATTTTCCCCTTAACAGGTTTAAACCTTATTAGCCTTTGGTAATGGTCTTTTCTAAAGGATAATTAATGTGTGATCAGCAACTGCTCTGAGGAAACTGGACAGTGTTTTTAGCGTATAAAAAATTGCATAAAATACCCTGATGAGCAAGTTTCTCATCAGTGCGTATTTCAATAGCTGTTAGCACCCTGGGCATGTCAGCTGACCATTGATCATCTGCTGGAAAGGGCTGTCTGGAGCATTTAAGATGGAGAACTTCTCAACTGAGCTGGTTTTGAAATCCAAAATAGTGGTTATGCAACTCTTCTAGATTTCAGTAGTAATGAGGCACGAAGTGCCAGAAACGGGGCTGAACAACCCTTGAGTAGTAGAAGGGACAAGTGACACTAATTAAGAAGCCTTTCTGCATAGCTACTTGGTCCAAAACTTTGTGGGTTGGAGGAGACTTATTGTAAACTGATCGTTGTCACGTTGCCCTGGGAATTAGTTTTGTAGGCTTGGTCTAGTTATAGGAGGGCAAGCATGAATTATGCAGTTGAATTCATCAGACTGCACAAGGAGTTCACCCAGCTCAGTGTTTAGTCTGGTCAATGAGGAGAGAAGATCAAAACTGTCCTCAGCACAACTGACTCCCAGGTCGGGTGCTTGGAAAAGGGACAACGTCTTATGGAGCACAACCCTGCTCATTCATCTGGGCTACCAAAGCTTCACACGCCTCTGAACACCCTGACAAAGTACGGGGACTTACTCCTTGCTTTGCTTTTGTGACTGCAATCCACAGAGCTGGAAGAAAATTGATAGTAAGTTTCTTTTACTTTTCAGAAGAAAAGTCTACGTAATTATGTTGGTATCCTTGAAAAATAATACTTCAGTGTTATAAAGTATTTCAGAAATCTGAGGTTTTGAGCCAATTCCAATATTGGACTTTCACAACACCCACACCCACCTACCCTTTTCTCTGCTTGATACAGTGGCTGCAAAGCAGTGTAGGAAGCTAGAAACAACTGCTCTTTACTTTGCTTACTCTTAATAGATTTTTTCCTCCTTCTTTATTCTCCCTCTCCTTCAAATGAGTCTTTTATGATTCTGGGATATGATAAGCCACTTTTACAACTTTAAACCATCTCACTACTTCATTCTTTTTTCCCCCCTTTGTAATATATATTACACAAGTAATGTGCATCACAGAATATTAGGCAGTTCTCTGTTTCTTTGCTAGGTTTAAGAATGATATACTTTTTCAATTTATTTTCAATAAAAGTTAGAAAATGACAGCTACATTTGTTTTTTACTATGTAAAGTGAATGATAATGGCTCACCAGCTGATTTATTTACTTCTGTTCTTTCCACACTATGCTACATTGGTTGTAAAATATTAGTCTGGTTTAGCTTGGAAGAACTATACTTGACTATAACGAGTCCTCTGCTTTTGAAATTTTAAAATATATAAATAAATAAGGGCAATATCTGGGAGAATAAACTTTTATAAAAGGCTGAAATCTATACAGGGTTATCCTAACTATTCCTTACAGATCTCTAAGAGAAAGGATGCAGAGAAAGGGATGCTGTACAGGACTGCCACGATTACAAAGAGGTTGCTCATCTTTCTTCAGATCTGTAGACATGATTAAAAGGAGCTAAACTGTTTCTTTTATGCTTAAGAAATGGTTTAGAATTTTCTCTGTAAATGCCTTAATTTCAATGAAAATTATCTAAAAGGTTTTACTCATTAAAGATGTATACATTAAAAATGTATAGAATCTATAAAACAACTCTATTTATAACGTATGGGCTGAGAGAAGAGGGTGTGAGGACACTGAGGAGGAACATTACAATTACTTGTCAAAAACTCTTCCTGCACAGTTATGTTTCTTCTCATATGACGAGACCAAAACTTCTCTTCAACAGCTCTTTCAGAAGAGGTGTTGGTGTCAAAGGAGGTAAGACAACTATACTAAGGTAAAAACCATGGATTTGTCATGATACTGCTACTGTCAGCTTAGCAATGTTGTCATCTCTGTGCCCAGGGGACTCTGGCCTGTGTACCCAAAAGGGAATTTAAGTGCAGCCTCTGTCCTTAAACTCAAAACTGTAATGCTAAAAGCTTGGCTAAAACAGGTATCTTCCCAAAAAAGATTCAGATCCGTATCTCCCAAAATAAATTATAACATAACACTCTCTCCTTGCATATGGAGATGTGGTTTTGAATCCTGTGGGAGGAAAGGAGGGTTGACCCTCTGTTTCCCACATCTTGGCTTGAGGCTCTACCCACTGAGCTATAAAATGTAGAGGAGTCCTTCTGGTCTTAAGAAAAATAATGATTTAAAGAGCCATGTGATGTAAGATACATGCCATTTGGACTCCGCTGTCCTCCACATTCTGACCTATTTCTCATGAGGTCTTCTGTAGATTTTGAGGTTTTAGCCTTTTTATAGTAGAGTAGCCTGAGCATCTATCCAGAGTATTTGTGTACATTAGTATTTGCAGAAAGGGAGGTATTAACTGTTACTTACTAGATTCATGGCAATTTCAAGTCATATGATAATACTTTTTTCCTTACCTGTTTTCTACTTATCACTAAGTGGTTACACATAAATTTATGTCAATTCCTTAGCACTTACATGAATTAAAAGCTGGTGAGCAGTGCTGATCCCTGTTTACCGGCAAAGTTTTCATTAGTCTTCCCCTCACCCAACTGACAGTGTGGTTCAGTTTAAAAATGTGAAGAGGGCTCTGTGCTCAGTACTGAGTGTAAAGAATAGTCTGAACAATAAACTCATGCTTAGATATCTCAAACATTTATTTTCAGGCTTAAACGGAAATTATAACTAAACACGTAAAATCATTCTCAAATGTGTAAATAAATCACAGGAATTACTCTGCAAGTATGAGGTCATGGCAATACTCTTTGAGTGATGATATAAACATCATTCATGTGATGTGATAACATGCAAAAAAGTATTTTATTAGAAGCAAGGTATGATCTGAAAACCATACCTGTCACTGAAGCATCATGTGTCGCTGCTTAAAGTACGTTTTCTAGCCTAAAAAGTAACTTTTTAGAACTTCTACCATAAAGGCTCCACATTCACATCTCACATGTTGACAACTGTCAGCTCAAATCTGCTGAAGTCCCAAAGAAAAGTTATCATCTTCTGCTAATGGGCAATCCTGCAAAGTGGATCTGGGAGCAGAAAGCTGGCTCCATGCATCCGACCTCACGCACCACCGGCAATAAGCATGCTGCAGCCTGAACTCGGGCAGTTTCCCTGCTGACGAAGCACAAACTGGAGAGAACCTGGCTCGTGCTTCCACAGTAATGGTAGTTCTTCAGCTGTAACAGACGGAAAAAGTAGCAAACGTATTTTAGTCCAGAGTCATCATTTATGACTGACTACACAAGGGGAGAAGGTCAGTTGGTTATATTACCCCCTTTGTTCAAAGTGACCTTTCACAGTTGAGGCAACACATTTCAAGAGCATTGCTAGCATTTCTAGAGCATTGCATTTCAAGAGCAACTAGCTAGAGCATTCAAATACCTCTAAGCCTGCTTATTCAGGTAAGGGCTTCTGCTAGAAAACCCAGAGCTACGCCGTGGGAGGCAGGACTGTCGAGAACAGGGATGGAGGTAAGGGGCAGGCTAGGGCTGGATGATAGCAGCTGACAGCCATGGCTGGATGCCTCCAGGTCCTTCCTCCCCAGAACTGACTTACAGGGGCTTTCCTCGCTGCAGGTGGCCGCTCCTCTCCTGAAGTCTCAGCAAGGCACTTGGGGCAGCTGAGGCTTTGGATCCAGCCCTGCCACAGGACCTGTGGTGTGCTGGGCCTGGCAGGGCTGAGTGGCACAGCTGGTGCCCAGAAAGACGCATCCTGGTAGTTGCTGAAAATTTTTTAGGATGCCATTGTCTCTTTTGTTGTGGTGCAAAAAGACCTGCCTGTGAGAGGAGAGCAAACTCCACAGGTTTCAGTTTCCTCTGCTGTCGTTTTCTTCAGTCAACAAACTGATTTAAACCAAGCATGGATCTGAGCTAAACAAGAGCCCCAACAGTCTGATTCTCATAAATGTTTAAGGACACTTTGTACCACTCTGTCAGCTTAAAAGGGCCTTGTAGACTTAGTAAACTATTTTTGCATTCACTGTAATGCTTCTGATATTACTTATATGGAGTAAAGCAGCATTCATATAAATAAGAGTCAAGACCTAAAATGCAGTCTTTCAAAATTTCTACAGAGAGAAAGCAGAAGTACTTAACAATGATCCCATCCCACAAGATAATCCCACAGCTATGCAATTACCTTACCGCTTACTATAAAAAAATGCTACCATAGTTGTAGCAGTAATTAGTAAGTCAAAGAAAAAGTAAAGTATATTAGCATGAAGAGTCATTAGTATATGTGTCTGGTGCAAAGGTTGTCTTGAGTTTGGCCTCATTTTTAGTCAGTTTAAAGATTCTGGGATTTTCACCTACATTAATTTTTAAGTAAGAAGCAGTAAACAATGGTGAAAGCTGTGAAGTTACCCGATCTTTTTGAATAAAAGATCTCCCAGTACTGCACACACTGGGAGAAGCAAATCCCTAGGTACAATCCTATTTTGTGCTTCCAACTTTTGAGGACATATCCTCTGCACTGGGAACACAGAGATTTTTTTGCTGGGGAATGGCAGGAAAACCTCAATCAGCCATTATCGACAGTAAGTCAGCGGTATGGTTTGACTGGTAGGATTCTCACAAAAATATTGTCTGTCAGTCAAGAAATATGTGCTAGAAACTGTGCTAGCAAAAACCCTTTTTCACCACCACAGGCTTGATTCATGTTCCTTCAGGGACATGGTATGAGATGGGACATACAAGGAGGGGGGATACAAGAGGAGAGCAAATTTGGCACATATCCCTTCCAGGTCTCCTTTACATTCCCAAAACAGAGTAAGAAGGACTTCGGGGAGTATTTACAAGAGCTGCCAATGCTGTTCTCCCTCCATGGCCTCTGCAGACCTTGCAGAGAGAGAGGGAACACCCCTGCTGCCCCGCCAGTGACTGGTGCCCTCTCTGACCTGCCCCCTGGAGCAGCCTGTTTCGCCCACAGACCTTGAGCAGGAGATGGGGACCATTAGCCTTGGCAGGCTGGCAATGACTGCCATGAGTCCCCCGTAACGTGAACAAATCCCAGAGCACAGAATGAAGAGATGAGAGAATCAGACTGGAGATCCAAATTCCAGTCATGCTCCCAGCCCAAATTAACCATAGCGGCCACTGCACAGATGTAATAATTGAATAGGCTGCATAAATATAAAGGTGTGTGATTTTTATATTTGTCATTTTAAAAGCCAGTGATAGTCATACAGCGAGGAAAATGCTGCATTTTATGAGTCATCAGCCCCCTTTATGAGATACATTTTGGACTGTATATCACTGTATTGTGAGGGAAAGTATTTCAATAAGATTAATTAGCTGATGTTTGTAAAACATTTTGAATCTGGGAAGCACCGTATAAATGTGAGCTATTATTATTGTTATTTATTATAAGGGAGATGCAAATCCTCTCTAAATGTTGACTAAAGCCTTGCAATTTTTATGGTCACAACTTTGTCAAAAAGATTTTTATCTTCCTAGCAGCAATGTGCTCCCAAAGATGTTGAGCCTTAAATCAACAGCTGTTACACCTCAAGCGAGTTATGAATTTTCCTTGATTTACAGCAGTTGGGGTTTTTTTATTTTTCTTTTTAGGGACGGGGGGGAGAAGTGGGTGCTTTTGCAAACATGTAACATAAGGCCAAGAGTTCCTCAGAGGAAAACCACATCCACCCCCAGTGAGGCTGTTAAATCCACGTTCAGGCACTCGGCGAACAACCTGGTTTTCATCACACAGAGGAGGTAGCAATTCCCACCGAACGCGCCAGGAGCTGCTCTGGGAGCATGCACCCTTAGCAACATCACATATTTGCTTGTCTAGGTCTGCAGGATTCTCCGTTGAGATACCAGATAGGTTGTGGGTTTTTTGGTTTTGTCTGTTTGTAGCTACCTGTTTGTTCGCTTTAAATCCTGGTCCATCATACAGTGAGCTGTGCAAGTACCAAGGGAGGTTGAGTTGTTCAGCGGAGTCCCTGAAGGGGAAAGGGAGCTCCCTCCCGGCTTCCCCAGAGCCCTGCTAATTATCCCACATTGTAAGAATTCCTAAGGGAAACCCTAAGGGGATTTGTCAGCAGCATTTTTATACTCTCTTAAGCTGATGCAGACAGCAACACATGTGCAAACCAAGGACAGATTACCTGGGGCTTGAATACAAACAGGATTAGGACCCTCCTTCTTACAGATTCCCCTTCAGAGTGTCAGCATGAGCAATATGTTGACTGGAAACTGAGGCCACTTGTGTGAACGAAAGCTATTCTCTCCAGCAGTGCTATTGAAAAAGCACCTGGAAGAAGCAGAGGATGAAATTTGTGGTATTCATCCATTAAGGTCACTTGGAGAGGAGTTCTGGGAAGCCCTGACTCTCCTGTAGCTGATGGGAGCGTTGCACATTTTCCATATGTATGCATACAGCCTACCCTTGCAATTATGCACTTTGATCAGGAAAGTTTGAAAACACTGGCTTTTTACGCACCTGCAGTGTGGCATTGTTTTCAAGGGAAGAAGGTGTGTATCGCACATGTTCTTTTCTATCCTGGCTGGTATTCTGTATAACAAACATTTCTGGCCAGCAGTTCACTTTAAGGACATCAGCGGAGAACTCATCCAGATTATTGCTATAACAGGTTTGCTCACTGAGAGGGCCACATCTGTTCCAAAAGCCAGCCAATTCCACCATCTTATCAGTGAAATATGTATTTTTCTCCTTTGAGGACATTCAGTGCTGGGAGGTCTCCTTTCCTCTGCCTGCCTTCACAACACATGGGTTCACCAGGATTTCCAGCTCCCGCTAAGGGAATCTTCTGCAGACCCATGGTCACCTCAATCCTGACCTAAAGTTCCGTGAATGCTAATAAGGCCCCTGCCCACAACTGAGTGTAAGTTACAGTTACCTACTTACATATCAGCAGGTTATTGCAACAATGGTTTGGGGCCAAACCCTGCCAATTTCTTCATATGGATGACTCCAACTCACTGGACAGTGAAGTGAAGTTATAGGGTAGGGCAGAAGAGGATTGAAAACCTGCTGTTTTTTAAATAAGACTCTATGACTATGTGGAGCAACCAGCCATCCCCCATGGGAGAAAAGGAGGTGGCAATAAGAGATACAGGAGTCTCATGGGGATCCTACTTGCTTCTCCCACCCTACAGTACAAAATCCTCATCCACAGAGACCTCCTCTGCAAGCTCTTGAATTTGGCCCATAAATAGGACTTCGAAGCATACATACAATAAATGTGGACTTCATAGTTGTGTTTCCTTATTTATTTTGCCTGCGTACAGTAGCACTGATATTTCAGGACAGATGTATTATTTTTTGCCAAAAATAGGCATCTTTTAATTAAATCCTGCAGTAAATAATGATATTTGTACTCCAGGGCTGTCAAATATTTCATTAAAAAATCAACCTAAAATAACTACTTATATTTAAAATGTTGTATTTTTTTCTTAGCTCCAGTTTGTGTCTACAGCCATACCGAAAGACATGAATATTTCTCTCTGACACATATTTGGCTGAGAGGGTAATATTTTGCTCTAAGTGTTTCCCACTAAACATTGTGACAAAGTTATGTTGATGTTGCACGGCAATTTGATGTTTGAACCGAAATTTAAAAACTGCTTGTACATGCATAACTTTATGATTCACTAGATCGTGCCGTGAAAGCCCCTGTATCTCAGTTAATCCACAGCTACCTTAAATTTGTAGACATTGCTATCCTTGCACGAGAATCACCCATTAAACTGGGATGATTGGAGAACTATTTCTGGGCTTTACAGAGATTAACCAGACTTTACTTCCTACTATTGAAAATGCTTCTGTGACATGCTGTGCATTGGCAACTGAATAATCTGACAGGCGTAAGAAATTGCCATGTCTCCTCAGATGTTCATTGGATTTTTACAAGTAGACGAGCCCCCAGAAAGCTGCTGGGTATTGCTGTCTTGGAGCAGTTACTCTGAGTACCAGGAAAGAGTGTTAACCAAGCAATCTGTATACCGGCTGTGGGAGCTCCAAGGGAATGGAGCCACTCCAACGTGTCTTAAGGGACAGGGTGTGCAGTTCCCATCCTGCAGACCCGGCTGCGCAGGATGGGGAAGAGGCAGGGAAGAACTGAGCCACTGCTTCATTCCTCTCCATCCCCCTTATCCCAGTCAAGCTTATGGAAGTTTAAGGAATGGGAATGAGTTTGGTAGAATTGAAACCTCACCTCTGAAACTAAACTCCTCTTACACCGTCAGATATTCTGTATTTAGCAACACAATCATGCAGTGACTGGAAGAAAGGTTTGCTGCACTGGATGGGCATGCATGGCTTATTTATTTGTGAAGACAGCCTGCCTCATTGAATCCAGCCTTGTCAGAGGTGCACTGAATGAGTCCTTCTACCATCAGTGCACATCGCTCCTCTTTGCTTGGTACACACTTTGTACATCTCAGTATGGACTTGCAAATGGAAGAATACAAGCAAGAGTTACAATAACATCTTTTAAAACTGTATTTAAATTATTCTAAAAATACCTGCGCTGAACATAAACAGCATCTGCACATGATGTGTTGCATGGTCAAAATTTTTATCAGTATCTGCCGCGCTGCAGAGAAGTCTTACAGTGAAGGAACCAGCTCTTTTCTCAAAGAGCTTGTGTGACTCTGAGCTGAGGCTCTGGCCCAAATCAGGATGAGCCTTGTATGCAATACTCCCTAATTGGTTGCTTCCCATTAAGCCTGGGCTTGCAATTTGATTTCTTGCAGTCACAGACAGAGGCCCCAGCAGCCTGCTTAGATCATACCTGCCTGAGTAGTCCCTCTCGTCCTCGTTACCACTGGCCTCCAGCACCAGCACCAATACGTGGTTTGAGCACCCAGGAACAGAAGAGGGAAGGAAGAGCAGGGAAGAGTCCTTGTGCTTCACTTCTTTTTCCTGGACCTTAGCAGGTGTTGGGAGCACACAGCATACAAGGAATGGCTGACAGCTGGGTTTATGCAATCTTAAGAAGAGACTGCTAAAGAGGAATCTTCTTGCTGTCTTCAGCTACCTAACAAAAGTGTACAGAGAAGGCAGAGACAGACTCTTCCCAAAGACAGGATGAGAGGCAAGGGCACAAGCCACAACACAGGAAACTCCAATTAGAAACTAGGAGAAAAAAATTCACCCTGAGGGCAGTCAAACATTGCACCAGTTTGTCCAGAGAGGATGTAGCATCTTCATCAACAGAGATACTAAAAATTTGACTGGACAAGATCCTGAGCAATCTGATTTCAATGGACCTGCTTTGAGCCCGGGCTTGGACCAAACGACCTCCAGAAGTCCCTTTCCCACTCTACCATTCTGCAGTTCCAGGATTAGCAATGATTTTGCTGCAGCAAACAGCAGTTTCTTAATGCCTTTCTCTTATTTAAATTCAGAAGTGAACCTAACCTCCCTATTGCACTCTGACCTCCGAGGGCACTGAGGTAAGGGGTGATGTCCCATATGCTGGGGAGCTTTAATGATTTATACAAGTTTCAAGCCTCAGAGCTGAGTTCTTACCTGGGTTAAATATCTGGTGAGGATGCACCTTAGCAAGCACCCTGAGCTCATGCTGATAATGATTTGCATGCATTTGTTCTATAGCTAGCTAGCTATCAAAAGGCTTACGTGGTAATTTAATGCTTTATGGCAAGCGGCTGATAGTAAATGAAGCAATCAAAACAGAATCACAGAATCACAGAATCATATAGGTTGGAAAACACCTTTAAGATCATCGAGTCCAACCGTAAACCTAACACTACCAAGACCACCACTACACCATGTCCCTAAGCACCTCATCCAAACATCTTTTAATACCTCCAGGGATGGCGACTCAACCACTTCCCTGGGCAGCCTGTTCCAATGCTTGATAACCCTTTCAGTGAAGTAAAATTTCCTAATATCCAGTCTAAACCTCCCCTGGCACAACTTGAGGCCATTTCCTCTTGTCCTAAAACCCACCGAATATTCTTCTAGGCAGTAACAGGGAAGCGTTGCCAGGGTCTTGGGTGTCATTATCTCCCCCACTGATCCTCTGGGGGTTCTTTCTGCCATTTCTGTCTCCATAGCACAAACAGCGTCCTCTTCCTACTATTCACTCCATTAGATACCATTGCACTGTCACAGCACTTGACTATAACAAAATTAGAAAAGCAACCTTGTTCCTGTGAATGTCGTGGTGCTAGTACAGCCTCCTTCTGCTTAGAAAACTGACCTTACTTCCTATTCTTGTGATCTTAAAGCCAGCAAAGCATGCAGAGACAAGTCATTGTTTCCTTTCAGTGACATACCGCTGGAACAAAAGACAAGCATTTGCTCATCATAGGAAGTGCACCTATATCCATGATTAAATAAATAGCAATTTACTCAATAGATTACATGGATTAATGGGAAACCTCAAAACAAATGTAAGTAGTCCTGGTAAGGAAACAAAAATCTAGAAATCACATTTGGCTACTCCAAATCAATCAGCATGAATTGAAAAACATATGCAAATATCACTTAAGTAAATTCACCCTTCTCCACTAAAATCTGTCAATCACAAGAACAATGAATATCACTGGACGACTAAATTTTGAATGCTGAGTACATTTTGTACTAATTGTAGTATTTTATTATATCATCAAGTGAAGGAAAACTGTCAGTGTTCTCAATAACTGTGTACACAATAAATGCCTGAGAGATTGTTGCCATGAGTATTATCTGTCAAGCAAATATCAGTGCCTCAATTATTGTTTTCTTTCAGCAAATATAGAATCAACCCACCATGAGTGATGATGGAAGAGTGCTGGCACCTTTATAGCTCTGTAACTCTGCCAGGGAATGATTTAGCCAAATATCCAGACGGTGTGAAACAACACAGCTCCATTGACTTCTTCAGAATTAACCAGCTTTAGACCATCTGAAGACCTGGCCCATGGAAATCACCAGTAGGTCTTCCAGCCCCACATCAGTGCAGGGGTGTCCGCTGCAGTCTTAGTCTTCCAGCCTCTCTCAGGCTTAGCCCAGGTCTTCCTCCATCTGATGCTTCCCAGGCAGTGCCAGCACTGATAGTGAATCTTAGCATTCATGTGGGGAAAAAAAAATTAGTTTCTAGCCTAACTGCTTGAAGAGAAAAGCTTGGTATCAGAAATCTCAAAAAAAACCCAGAAACCTGAAGGTGAATAAAATGATCCTGCTATTTGGAGGGTTTTTTAAACTAAAAATATTATCTCTTAATTTCTAAACCACATGTCCTGATTTTTTTGACATGACAGTCCTGCTACTATGTTTTGATCAGTTAAGATTTAAAGACAAAAAAATAGTGCGGGTTGCCCATTCTCTGCAAGAAGCCCATTCTCTGTAAGAAGCCAACATGCACTTTGAACCACTTCATTCTTCAGGATGTTTTTCCTGACACTCTGTCCCAGTTTTCTTCTTCAGGATTTCTCTTTTCTGAGCAGCTGGGAGTGGCTTTTAAGATTTCAGGCACTTGATATTACCTTTTGTTTGGGATTCTGGTTCAGAAGTTGATTGCTGTCCATTTATTGGAACAAATGGACCAAGAAAGGAACTGCATTCAAGAAAAAAACATAGTGTCCTGAGTTCTGCAGATGTAAAATACGTCATCCACACAGACATATAACTTAATCCTCACTTGTGAGGGCTGCAGTAGCTGGTAGCACTGATGTGGCTTTAAATTGTATCAATTTTCAGACTCTTTTTGGCTTTCTTTTATGTGCAATATCTTTTTTCACAAAGTCTTCAATTTTGATCAAGTTGTGTTTATGAAAAGAGAGATGGATCCTAAAATCAGGATCCCCTTTTTGCAGTAAATTCTTCTGCCTTTTGTGTACGTAGAGTACCGTAGAATAAGCCAGCCTTAGCAGGGTGACTGCTACTGAAATATGTAGGAGTCTATGTAAAGCACTGAGAGCTTTATGAACCCCTGGTGAATCTGTTGCCCACACATTGGATACATTGGCAAGATGGCTTTGAAATAGTCTGTCTGAGTAATTATCTGTCTGTTAAAGAACCATTGTTGTCTATTTCAGTGGCTTTCTGCCATGTTATAATTAATGAATTTTTGTGCTGATTAATTTTTTCTGTATTCATTAAAATGATACAATCAAGTCATTTGGGCCAAACACTTAATAAAGGTTTTTGATAGGGAATATAGTCTTTAATTTTCTTCCTACTGAATAATTACAGAGAAAAATCAAATAAGAGCTTGTTTACATGAAAAATTAGAATAGCTATTTCACTTTAAATTCATGTCCTTCCTCAATCCTAAATAACTCTCAAAAAAGGCCTAATTTAGGGAGCGAGTAGAACAATGAAGTTATGCCTGTGTAACTTTGTTTATACTCAGGACCTAAAGTAAGTGCCTCCGTTTGTTTTGCTTGATTTTAATGAATTGCTATGACAAGTAGGGGATTTTCTAGGCATATGCTCCCACCCATGTGCAGGCCCATCCCATCAACATTTTGTCAGTCCTATTCTAACACGCTGTTATACGTATATATGTGTGAGGGCATACGCAGCACCTCCTATCACTTCAGATACCTAACATGCACTTTATGTAGCTGACCGCTGCTAGATATGGGGCTCTATGCTGTCACAACTAATGAATTTTTTCCTTCTCTGCTTCTACAGCAGAAGGTTTTACACTACACTTAACACCATACACAGCCTGATGAAAGACTCAGTCTCTGTATTTCAAGGTATTTCAAGGATTCATTGGAATACCTTTGCACATTCTTCCTCCCTTTAATGTATTTAAATTTCTGTCCTGAATGATTCAAGAGCAACTTTTCAATTCAATTGGTTCCTTTCAATTGTTTCCCACTACATTTCCAGCCCTGCCTAAGGTCAAGTTCCAATAAAGGGCCAACAGGAGCCTTATGAAATTCAACAGGGACAAATGCAGCCCCGGAGGAAGAAACCCTTGGAACAAGGCAGGCTGGGGAGCAGCTCTGCAGAGGAGGTCCTGGGAGTGCTGGTGGGCAGCAAGCTGAGCACAGGCCAGCAGTGAGCCCTGGTAGCGATGAAGGCCAACAGTGCCCTGGGCTGTGTCAGCAGAAGCACAGCCAGCAGATCAAGGAAAGTGGTTATTCCCTTTACTCAACAGCTGTTGGACTACATCTAGAGTGCTGCATCCAGTTTGGGGCTCCCCAGTATGGGAAAGGCACCGATAGACTGGAGAGAGTCCAGGGGAGGGCCACCACAATGGCTGGGCTGGAGCATGTGTCCTGTGAGGACAGGCAGAGGGACTGGGGCTTGTTCACCTGGAGAGGGAATGGCTTTGGGGGGACCACATAGAAGCCCCCAGCATCTACAAGGAGCTTATCAAGGAGATGGAGCCAGGCTCTTCCCAGCAGCGTGTGTCTGGAGGCTGAGAGGCAACAGACATAAGGTGAAACCACGAAGGTTCAGACTGGACAGAAGAAATGTCTCCCCACAAGGATAACTAAGAAGTGAAGCAAACTGCCCAGAGAGCTTGTGCAGTCTCTGTCCCTGGAGGTTTTGAAGCCCACACTGTGGGTAGAGCCCAGAGCAACCTGGTCTGACCTGGTAGCTGACCCTGCTGTGAGCATGGGGTTGGGCTAGAGGCCTCCTGAGGCTCCAAACTACCCCATAAACCCATGTCGGAGAGGAATTAAACTATGCGATATATTCCCTTTGTGATTGTGGACATATGAAATGTCACTGATGTCCTTCTACCCCTCAAGATATGTATTGTTTTTTCAAATCTTGCAAGCATATCATAAAGCTTACCTAAGCAAATCTTGGAAATAAGCTGAAAAAATTCTTCCTTTTTCTGATTCCGAAAGTTACAAAACATGAGCCCAAGATGAAATAATGCTTTGCTAAAAGCAGAATAATTTATAGCAGCATTCAATGAGATAGTTTAGGAGGAAATAAAGCCCTAGTATTAGGTTATGCTAAATATAAAGAGCCAAACCAAGTCTGGGTGTAACTCTTTAGGGTTTTGATTAAATTATTTGAGATCTGAATGGAATACGAAAATACTTTTGAGTTTTCCTACTACATACCTAATGCACGGCTGGCCTGGAAAAGGGATTAGAAATTGAAGGACATATGGACAATTGTGCCAGAGCAAGAGTTTGGCTGTGGAGGAACCTCACAGCATTTCATAGACGCTTTCACTTAGTGATCTGTCTACAGAACATAAAGAACACAGAGAACATTGAATTAAGTGTAGATGTCTTATCTGGCTGCCTTGGATATTTAGACCATAAATTTCAGGTACAGAACTTAGCACAATGGAGTCAGTGCTTGTTGATTAGATTTCTGAAGAATTATCACCAGACAAAAAGTTAATTATTAGTTATTGGTATTATTAGCATTCTGCAATACTACTACTAATTCTTATCAGCTGACCTTTAGCTGTCTCTTAGCAGAATCTAGCAAGAACCCTGAATCTCAACACTGCCAACTATTGAGAAGGTACGGAAAAAGAGCTATGTAATTGTGGTATAAAATCATCTTGTTCTCTCCCAGCAAAATAATCATTCAGTATAAGCTATTGGAAGCAGAGATCCTTTCCTGTTAGCTAATATTAACATTCTCACTACTTAGCAAAAATATTAAAACAAATATAAAAGTACCTTAGCCAAAAGTGAGAAAAAACAGTATGTAACAGAAACCAATCTTCTCAGGTTCTGGACATGTCAAAAACAGTTAACTGCTCAGCAGTCCCAGCCCTAACTGCTAATCGGATAAATCTAAAACCTCTTTGTCAATTAATTAACTTACCCCTGATTCGCAAATTAAGAAATCAAATAAAGATAAACATGTAATTTTCTTTCCTTCCATGCTTCAATTCCCAAAAGTGCTGCAAGTACATTTTCTACAAACAGCATCAAATGATGTAAATGATGCAAAAGGTACAGTAGATAAATACAGCCAGAAAGAAACTTTTAAAATACTGTTCTCTATTTGTTTAAAAGAAGAAAAAGCAAGTGTTGAAGTGCAGAGGTGTACAAGAGCAGGTGAATAAGACTCTGTGCCTGACAATTCTGACCACAAAATTCCCACTGAAGTTATTTCTGCACAGAGAAGGAGCCAAGTACAGAGGGCACCCTCCAGTGCCCACTTAATAAAATGTCAAACAGTGCTTCTCCTGCCATTAACTTCTTACCTAAAGGTAAAAAGCCACTTGTTATCCTCCTCCTCCAAATCCTTATCATCTTAGGACCTCCTCAGCCAGAAGGGACTTGAGCCCACATCTGCTGCAAGAGTCCAAATGAACAGGAAGGTGGACAAGGAAAGCTGACAAAGAAATAGTGAAACAGGGCCACTCTTACCCAAAAGAGAGGAGAATAACTGTTGCTATCAGTGAATGTTCTGCTGCTCTTCCCACGCAGGTGTGTCTTGGAGCCACTGGGAAGAACAGCAGGGCTCGGCGGTCTCAGGCGTCTTCGTGATGGCGCAGCCCCACCAGGGCTGTAGCCCTGTGCTTGGGACCTTCAGCACGGAGACAAAACCTTTAGTTTGACTCCTGTTCCCGGGACTGTTGGGTTTTTTTTTACACAAATCTCTCTTATTAATTCCAAATTTCAAGGAAAGAGAAAGCTGTCAGTCCCGTTCTTTGATCAAATGGGTGTCAGGGACTACCCAAGAGAGACAAATTTAGGCTGAGAATGGTGGTGCCTGTCTATCACCTTGAGTTCAGCACCGGAGCTCCAGACCGGTGTTGAAAAAGCAGCTTTGAATGGGTTCCTCTTGAGTAACTCTGAACTGGTTCCTGTGAGTAACTGTGCTTGGTTTCCCACTTCTGTGGGGTGGCTCTTTGGTTGCCACTCTGGGGCACAGTGCATGGGAGAGTTAAGCATTTCACTTCAGGAGCTGGGAACCAGATATCCAAAAGGTGGCACCTGACTCTTTACCAATCATGTCCACTACTGACAAGTAATTTATATCCTCCTGGTTAATTCCTAATTTGGCACAAGGGAGTTCAAATGCTGTGATTTTTTTTTCTGAGAAGCCAGAAAGGAAAATTATGGAAGGAAAAGGACTTATGGGGAAAAAGTATTTGCTTATGAATGAATAGATAATCAAACAGAATGGGTTTAAATGTGAAAATTCATCTGAAGAAAATAAATTCTTAATCTACCTAATTTTGACAAGATGTTGATAGGTGTTTGTCGTGGTTTAACCCCAGCCAGCAACTAAGCACCACACAGCCACGTGCTCACTCCCCGATAAGAGAGCTGCTAGCTCTCTCCCCTGGTGGGATGGGGGAGAGAATCAGAAGAGTAAAAGTGAGAAAACTCGTGGGTTGAGATAAAGACAGTTTAATAGGGAAAGCAAAAGCCGTGTGCACAAACAAAGCAAAACAAGGAATTCATTCACTCCTTCCCATGGGCAGGCAGGTGTTCAGCCATCTCCAGGAAAGCAGGGCTCCATCACACAAGACAAACACCATAACTCTGAATGTCCCCCCCTTCCTTCTTCTTCCCCCAGCTTCGTATGCTGAGCATGACGCCATATGGTGTGGGATAGCCCTTTGGTCAGTTGGGGTCAGCTGTCCCAGCCGTGTCCCCTCCCAACTTCTTGTGCACCCCCAGCCTACTCGCTGGTGGGGTGGGGTGAGAAGCAGAAAAGGCCTTGACTCTGTGTAAGCACTGCTCAGCAGCAATGAAACCATCCCTGTGTTATCAACACTGTTTTCAGCACAAATCCAGAACATAGCCCCATACTAGCTACTCTGAAGAAAATTAACTCTATCCCAGCCAAAACCAGCACAGTGTTGTAGATTTTGTCTCTTCAGGGAGCCCATTTGCCATGTCTTCTGCTGACCAGAAGCCTCCATCAACCAGTGGTTGTTCTTGAGATATCTCACTATCTCAGGGAGATGCCCTGTTGCCATTTAAGCCATCTTCTTGTCTAACATGCAGAGGACAAATTTGAAGCTGAAACTCCTCTATTTTTCAGTGTAAGATAAAGATATAACTAATTTGCATCAGCAGTCACTATATCGAACAGAAATTATTTCAGATTCCCTTAGGAATTCTCTAAGCCTAAGCCTATCAGCCCAGCAGGGTATTTGGACATCCTACCTTAAACCATATGAGCTACCCTAGGATTTCATGTGGTTTAGGTAACTTGAGTTCACTTACTGAATCAGGGTGGCATAAAACACTAATCCTTCTCTTGCCTCCCTCCGACATGTATTACTATGGACAGTAGGTACTCAGCTTCATAACTGGGCATGGAATTGCAACCACAGTAGTTGTGATTTTCAAAGAAATAGCATTAAAATTGTTGCTCAGGAACAGTTTTACCTGTTGCTGCATTTAAAAAGGGGACATACAATTACATAATTAATACCTAGTGTAAAATTGTACGTACATTATGTGTTTGTAGAAGAGATCATATTCTCTAGCTACTCAATTATGAGTCACATCAAAAGACCTGCTACCCAGTGTGAACTGAATCCCTCAACTTATCCTTGGAGACAGCTTCAATTTATGGCCGAAGTAACTCCTAAGGCCCCACTGTTTTGGTAGATCCCTTAGACCACGGCCTCGCTACCATTTTTCTTTGCTTTTTTTTTTTTTTTTTGGTAGCAATTATGCACCAAGACCTCACTTTACTGTTACCCACAGAAGGAAGCCGTGATGATGGGCACAGGCTGGGTGTGCCAGCAGTTTGGCTGTGGATTCTGCAGGCACGGCATGCCTGGGGCACTAGGCTGACACCTAAAAGGTGAGTGATGCTGCTGCCTGGGAGACTGCTCCCCCCACCTGGCATGGGTGTCAGACAGCCTCCTCTGGGTGCTCAGGTTGGGACAGACCAGCTGAGCAAAGGTGCAGTTAAGCAGAGTTTTTTGTTGGGTTTTTTTTTCCCCCAGGGGTGAGTGGTCCTCACTTATCACCATATTTAGGCACCTGTTTCTAATCGGGTTTTGGCTGTAGCCTGTGCCTGCCTAAAGGTGTGATCTGTAGGATATTCTTGATGTCATTAATTATTAGATTTGCTTGTGCCCACTTATACCCACTTACCAGCCCCTGGGTACTATCATGTTGTTAGAAATGGACATGCAATCTAACATTGTCCATGTGTGATGTTTTTATACTATGTATATCACAGTATCAGCATAATAGCTGAACTAATACTAAGAAAAATGAAGAAAAATCACAGTACACCTGCTCAATCTCTGTTTGTGCCCTAAAGTATAGGAACAATATCCCTGAAGAGGCAAACTGTCACTGACAGGTACCTCGCTGTGCACTGGAGCTAGCAACCTCCAGTCCCTGTGAATGGTCTGTTCTACTGCGACAACTGAATTTGGCCCAAGACCTGATCCTGTCGCCTCTCTTGGGATATTGAATTGTTTCACCAGCCCTGCTGCCCTCTTTCCCCGTAGCCCCACACCATGTCTTCACAGGGCCAGAAGGAAGCACCTTCTCCATATAACCAAACCACCGAGGCTGGCTGGCAGGTGCCAGCCGCATGCTGCACGCTCTGCCCAGGACTGCTTGGTGTCCTCTCATCTGGCTGGAAACACAACACTTATGTAAGGAGAGTACATGGGTGAGGTTCAGGGACCTTCCTGTCACATGGAGAGATGACCACTAATTTGCCCACATGATGGAATCACGTCCTGGGCTGTGATGACAAGGGGCTGGAGCATCCCCCCAGAAAACCTTATCCGACCTGCTCCAGCTGAAAGATTCCTGCCAGTGACACATATCCTGATGTATTTTTTATTCTGTTGGCAGCTGCTTCCAAGCCACTGCTTACCACACACTTGGTGTATGTTCATCACACTGATCCTGCACTCAAAAGCACATTCTTTCCTTAAAATCCTTGTTTAGCCATATGGGAATCACCCACATGCTCCGTTCCTTGGATGAATGAGATCAGGTTATTCATAGAACGGTATGACCAAGCCCTACAGAAATAGATGTCCAAGTCACCCTTTCCAGCCTTCCTTCTCCACCCACTTCTCCACAGAAAGGAGGTCACATATTTGTGCCATAAGTGGATGGGCACCTCTTCTCTGTTCACCAACAGACGTAGCACTTAAGCAGAATTCCACATAGACCACATGCTTCACGCCATTCCCTTAACAAGTGCAGACCACTTAATGGGAGAGTTTAAAGGATCAAGTAACTGGAGCGAATTTATTAAAGCAAAGGCACAGAAGTTCCAATTAATGATGGTTGGCATCACACAAATTGCTCCTTTTCTGAAATACACGTTAAAAAGTGTCTTCAAAGGAATTATTTGACAGTTTCATTTATACATTTCTACAATTATAGCCCCCAGACTTATCTCTCAACTGTCTTCATTTCCATTCACAAAAAAAAAAAAAAAGTTGTAGAGCTTTTATTTCCTGCAGAGGAATAGAGTTTATATCTCAGAGTTTATTTTGACAGAATAAGAATCAGGGCGAGCCTAGTAAAGAGTAAAAAAGCGCCTCAGGTTTTTGTCCATAGAAGGGGAGGAGGTTCCCTTGCTAAGAAGTGACAATTATACACCACATGAATGTATTGATTCTGGACACACTATGTCATGTACATCTTCCTTGTCAGATGCAAGTCAGTGCCTGCTTCTTCATGCACATGAAAATCTTAAATTGTTCACTTTTAACAAAAGAAAATAATCTTACTTCCAAAGCAGGTGGGCCATGGTAGCCTAAAGTAATCTGCAAAGCAGAAAATGCTTCAGTATTAAGTCTTTTGTTATTCCATGCATGTGCACAGTTTACAATATGTATTAAGTGCATAAATATTTATTATAGTTTTATAATTGCGCTTTTACTGTGTGGTTCACTGACATTGGGCTTAGAAGCTTTCTCTGTTTCTCAGTTTTGCATTTAATAAAATGTACACCGACATGCAATCCTCAGCTCAAATAGTGCCGAATGAACTGAGATGTACAGACACTTACATCTGGCTCTCCGTGCACTACATAAAATTGCCAAAGTGTATTTACATGACAGAAAGAGAGCATCTGTGCTGGTTTTGGCTGGGATAGAGTTAATTTTCTTCAGAGTAGCTAGTATGGAGCTGTGTTTTGGATTTGTGCTGAAAACCGTGTTGATAACACAGGGATGTTTCAGCTATTGCTGAGCAGTGCTTACACAGAGTCAAGGCCTTTTCTGCTTCTCACCCCACCCCACCAGCGAGGAGGCTGGGGGTGCACAAGAAGTTGGGAGGGGACACAGCTGGGACAGCTGACCCCAACTGACCAAAGGGCTATCCCACACCATATGATGCCATGCTCAGCGTATAAAGCTGGGGAAGAAGACGGAAGGGGGAGACATTCGGAGTGATGGCGTTTCCCTTCCCAAGTAACCATTACACGTGATGGAGCCCTGCTTTCCTGGAGATGGCTGAACACCTGCCTGCCCATGGGAAGTAGTGAATGAATTCCTTCTTTTGCTTTGCTTGCATGCGCGGCTTTTGCTTTCCCTATTAAACTGTCTTTATCTCAACCCACGAGTTTTCTCACTTTTACTCTTCTGATTCTCTCCCCCACCCCACTGGGGGGGAGTGAGTGAGCAGCTGTGCTGTGCTTAGTTGCTGGCTGGGGTTAAACCACGACAGCATCTCAAAGGAGCTACTCTCACATCTTCTAACAACACTGTAGATTTGTTTCAAGTTGAAACCTTCCTCGCTTAATAGTTCTTCAAGAACTGTAAATATAAGCAAACAAGTTTAGTAATGACAAATGTTGCCTTCCAAATTCCAATCATATCTGTTCTCAGTTACAGCAATTTCTACCAAAAAAAAAGCCCACAAACCATTGGAGCTATTTAGACACTTATCATTTTTAAGACTTAGAAATACAGACCTGGAGTAAAGCCAGTCACTTGAATTGTGGAGATGTCCATTCCAAGTATATCTTTTATAGTGATCATTGCTGACTTGTCATCAAGATCTATTGGCCTTCTCCAGTTTCTTTACTGGTGAAAAATAATTTTATTTTTCAGTATTTATCCTGATCCTTTTATAAGCTTTCTGCTTTTGTTTGCAGTATTATTTAACTTGTTCTTCTAAATAAATCTGGAGGAACCTTAGCCTCAAAATCACAATGCCAATTTTATATCCTTTATCATCCTTTCAGCCGGAGTACATGCTTTCAGACCCAGTGAGTCAAATTCCCAAGTTTCTTGTGGCACATTGAACCATAAGTGCTTAATGAATCTCTTCACCAGCAAGTGAAAAAAAGGACTTTAATGCAATCCACTCTGATACATATTCAGAGAATAGTGACTGTGTGTGCTCACTCAGCTCAGAACTGGTCTGAAAAGGGAACCTGAAGCGCATTAAGCAGTTTCCAATCTTTATATTTGAGTCCGACAGTTCATGATTAATGACCAGTTGCAAAAAGGTCTGTGCTTTGCACCTGCGAAATAGCAGCGAGTAGGGAGGTGTCCAGGCACCTGGCTGCCGCTGCAGGAATGCCTGCCTTCACATGCAAGTTATAAATCGCTAAACAGTTAAGTCCCGAAAATACTCAGTGAACAAGAAAAAAGGATGAGGAAATGCAAGCAGGCACTGTGGCAGAGAATTGATGGAGATTGGGACTCCTGGAACGTGGAGTCCATGTGGATGTTTAAAAATGAGAGGCTTACATTTGCTGTAAGGCAAACCTGTGCCTGGAAATTGCTGTTTGCCAAATACAGAGACTATATCTTCAGCCTCTGCCTTGATTTTCTTTTGAATTAATAGAATACATTAAGCAAAAAAGAAAAAGAAGCAAAGTCTTAGGGGCAAAATACATATACTGCATCCAGAATGCTCTTACAATTTAAAGATACACGAAAACCAAAATTATAGGAAAGCACAGCAACAAAAACTCTCAACTCATTTTGAAAAATTTATCGACCATGGTATCTCTTTCCATGCAAATACGTCTACTCCTCCTGAGAGGGGTCCTGTGTCAGTGAAGGAGCCATCCTCTTTGACAAGCCCGCTATATTCTCGACAACAGTGTATCAACGAACATAACTTCCTCAGCCTTCTTTAAACATTTCTATACACAGATTTATATTTAGGCACTGTGTAGACAGTGCAAATGACTGATTCATCTGCAGAGAGCTGCTGTGATACTGCTGGGAGTAGTACCTTCTTTTGCTCTGCAGCCCAAAATCCACTGATTTCACTGGAAGGACCTGGGCATGAAGTAGCCAATGATCCAAAGCACATAACTGTTACTTATTCATTAAACAAAATCCATCTCGGATGTTGTCCACAACCCAGAAAAATCTCTAAGTATTTCTGAAGGGCAAATGGAGACGCTTTGGGTATTGTAAGGTCTGTTGGGCCAGAAAGAAGGTGCAAGATGGGCTGTGACAGTGGAGCCATGCATAAGACCACTGCTGGAGGAAATGCTTGGGTTTCATGGGCTTCCACACTTTTTCTTTTACCCTGTCTTTGCATGCTATACAAACTGCTACCCGCTCTTCTGTGAACATGGGTGGAGAATAGTGAGTGGGACAAATAACACATCAAGGTCAGAACACCATCAAAAAGGCAGGTACAGATTTTTCTCTTCCTTCAAAAATTTGTAAGCCCAGGCAATGACTATGACTCTCCAGGAGATTATTAAATCAGACTACAGCCATTAGTACAGCTTACATAGACTCCAAGCAAGTTCAGGGTAAATAAAAAATGCAGGATCGAACCCAAAGACAGAAACTAGGCAGCAGGAGTTCAGGTGCCATCAGATATGAAGAAAGGGAGCTCAGCTACGATGCTCCAAAGGGAGCACAGCTCCTGCAGTGCCTCAGCTCTGACTGGAGAGCGACACACAGCAGCTGGATCTCCTTCTCTGTGGCTATAGCTGACAACATTTATAACAGTTTGCAACACTAGTTTCCTGCAGGTCCACCTGGATTTTATCAGCCTTTATTTTTTTCCCCAAAAAACATTTTTTAATTTATCTGTTTTGCTAACATTATGATTTGCAGCAAGTGGCTTTGTTTTGATCTTGGGATTTCTTAAGTCTTAACTTCTCATGCTTCCCCAAATATAGATTTAGTTCTACAACTGAATAAACATGCAAGGAGTACAGCTTGTGGTTGGTGAACTTATTGTCACAAAACTATTTTTAAAGACCACAAGTAATCACTGAAATCATCTTTTCCCTTTGGAACCAGCTATTCTTTCAGCTGTGCTCAACCCCACAGAGAGAGCTTTTTTATTTAACATTAACAAAGTACCTGCAAACAACATGAGCTGCCCATGCTAACTATGTGTTTCACTGAGACGTGATTACAGAGGCACATTTTCATCCCTTCCTTCTTTCCTTAGTGTTCTTTAGCAGTCTTGTTCAAGACTAGCACCAACTTTACTTCAGTAATACTTACTACATTGGGAAGTAAATGAGAGTCCCACTCAGCGGTAGAAAATTGATGTGAAATACCATCTGACATGCTTATAGCAGCATTTAATTATTTAATCAATTTAATAACAGAATATTTAAACCAGCATAAAAAAAAAATCACTGGGCATAACCAATTCAGTCTATAAATCAGACATTTTGTGCTCTTCTATTTTCATTCTTCAATTACATTCTGTGAATTAATGGGCAACACTTGATGGGAATATAGGATGTAGACAGACTATAACAGGTGAAGCAATCAGATCTTCACGAGAAAATGAATTTGTACAGCCACTATTACTCTCTCATATACACACATACAGATTTGCACATACAGCCAAGCAAACAGCCCTGAGTATTGCTAATTGTGATTACAGCCAAATGTCATAAAACACATTTCACAATATTCAAGGGAATGATAGCTGTGCTCATTCTTTTATCTTTTTATTTTCTTTGACATTATCTTTGTAATCTTCAGATAGGCTTATGCTTGTTTTTCTTCTTGATTTGTGAACAAAATAATTGTTTTGTATCCCAGTATTCATACTGGGTTTATTTGAACTTCATTAAAACCACTCTGTAAATTTCTGAATTGAATAGAAAGTATGTCAAAATGTCTAACGAAGGTTCTCATGAGACACAATGAGACACTTCAATGTGAAAAGTAATAATAAAATGTTTATAAGAATATTCCATCAAGACTAAATTTCTCCCATCATGTATCCTCATTTCAACCAGCTAAAATTCTTACTTTCAGAAAAGCAACCAATTCTGGCTCTGGAAAACTCTGTTAAGAGTTTAGTAGCAATAAGACTAATTAAGATTACCTCTCTGTGTGCGGTGTTGTCTTTCTGAAGCCCCCAGGTGCTTCTTTGCACTCATCGCACATGCGCCTCTTGGCCCCTCCAGCAGGATCTGGAGCTGGTGACACTTTTCCGTGGGCTGGACCTCCTCCAGCAACCATCAAAGCCTGGCAGACCCTGTCCTGTAAACGGGGCTTGGGAGGGTTCATGCAGCTCAGAAGAAAGCCTCTCCCAAGGCAAACTGTAACTGAACTTCTTTTTCAGAGAGCTGTTAAAACCAGCATACGAAAGATGGTACTACGTACAAGGTATCCTGTGCTGTGTTTGCTGCTCACAGGGACCCACGCTTCTTAGTGAGCTGAAGTGGGAGTTGAAGGATTGTCTGGCTTACTTAAATTTTAGGGATGACTTCAGGAGCAGAGTGTTTAGTTAAAGCACCTTGAGCGCCTGCTGCGGGCTGGCTCCTCAGAAGTTCAGCATGAGGAGCTGCCAAACAGCCGTTCAGCGTGGAATTAGACGGGAACGCTTAAATCACTGTATCCTGAATAAAAACTAGATTTCACCTTTGCGCAGCATCGCTACGCTGGAGAAGGGTTGCAGCAGAACTCTCGAGATCCTCAGAGGAAAGAACAGGTACAATTTGTACAATTGCAGCCCAGATGAAAGGACTGGAAGCCACTTGTGGTATCTAAAACACACCTTTTCTTGTGGCCACGGTGTCCCTTCTCAGCTCATCCATGCTACACATCTCCCAGCCACGCAGGGACTCTGACAGGAGGGCTCAGTGGGACTTTCAGACACCCAGAGGGACAAAATCCTCCATATCCTGCATTGGAATACTGTCTGGTCCCCTGCATCACCCAAACACATCTTGTCTTCAATTTATCATCACTGTACAATAAAAAAGGAAGCATTTACCTTATAATCGGCTGACTGGAGAACAAAAAGCCACATCAGTCATCAGTTTTGTATTTTGTATTCCAGCATAGTTTGAATTGCAAGACATCCAATTACTCAGGGACCCTGGGGCTGCCTTTATTGGGGTTTATCTTTCATTCTTCCTACCTGCCATTAAGAAAAAGAAAATGGGGGGATACTCTCATATTCTGTGGGTAGAAGGAAACAAAGGAAAGAAACAGAAGGTGACCAGCACTACTCTGACGCAACAGGAGGAGCAGGAAACCATTCTCAACAGAGCTGAGAAAAAACCAGCTCCTTGCCATAGGTATGTGTCTATCCAAGTTCCCAGCAGAGTAGGGATGTGTCACCAGGAAAGTTGTATAAAGGGGTGGGTGCGTTTTCCACTCAACTCTGAAAGCTGTGCTAGTAGGCAGTGGTAACTCACATTCAGACACAAATTTGCTATTGCCGTAGCTCAGCAAGATGCTCTGTCTTCCTCTCTCACAAGCCTCCCATTTTGGCTGACATTACTGACATTTCCAAAGCAGTCAGAGCTACAGAGAGAGCCTGGGTGGTAGTCAGCTCCAGTTCCAAGAGATACCTCTACTGCTGAGCACTCTCTCCCAGAGGGCACTTCCCAGGACCTTCTCAGCGCTGAACGTCGCTCTCCCATCATTTGGTGGTCAATAGTTCATTGTCCTCCAAAGCATAAAGTGAAGCCCGTATGTCTGCTGTCAGGGAAAAAAAAATGACAGAATTCTCTGGTAATACCATCCAGATCACATCCATCTTTGTGGCTATGTTATAATACATGCAGGTTATTTGTTGAGAAGTAATCAGCTTTTATAACCACATTTATAAGAAGTGTTGGAGCACCTACAGCAGAGAATCGAGGCTGCCTTTTTTCATTTTATGAGTGTGCACATGCAAAGGAGTACAACTGGAACGTGAATTTGCAGCAGCTGCGATAGAGGCCTTTTGTTTTCACTTTCAACTAAGCTCAAAAGGGGATGCAGCACAGCCAAGCTAACTTACTAAAATAAGTTTTGTACTTAATTAATAGCAAACAGAATGGCTGCAAGTGATAAATCATCCAGAGCCAGGAATGCAGAGTGAAGTCTGACATGGTGTCTCTGCTTCACACCATTAAGTTTTTGTCACAGCTTTGGGGGTTAGAGACAGAGCATCAGTCTTAGCTTTAAAATAGGAAATATGTCTCATCCTTCACATTGTTTCAGTTTAGCCTTTATATTTAATTGTAGATTACCCTTCTTATGCAGAGAGCTTATTACAGTTTTCATTTTCTCTTGTTTACATTTTCATATCAATTTTTTCCCACCAATCTGCAATTTAGAGGCTGCTCAATGACACTAATGTTAATGGCATATATTACGCTTCTGTTCCACAACAGTGCATGTTTTTTAAAAACATGAAGTGCCCATTTTGCAGATGCTCTGACAGTCTCATACTCTTATCCCTGCCTCCACTCTGCAGTTATACAGAACCTTGACTTACCCAAAAGGGACATCAAGAGACCAAAAATATCTAAATTAATTCCATCCAAGGTCTTCTCTCACAATCTCACCGCTCAGAGGGAGGGTGGTTATCTGTAGTCTTGTTGATGCAAACAAACAGCATCCAAAGAGCTAAACAAACATGGAAGAGCAGATGTTGACAAGAGGAATCGGTCCCCAATTTATCACTGGGGAACTGTCCAGTGTCAGGATGTCACTGGACATCACAGGGGGGACCATGAAGGGGACAAGATCCAGGCAGCACATGTGTCTTTGTAGTTTAACATTTAAGCAAGGCCAGGTGGGCAGGGCTGCAGTTTTTTCAAGAATAAGGAGATTCAGGTCTTCCCTACTCAACCTGAGTTGAGCGTTTTTCCTAAACAAGCCTGTGAAAACACACAGCTGGCAATCCCACTGTGCTTTATACACCAGAGTGAGGGCTTTTGTCAGGCACTCACAAAGGTTTCTGAGAATTTGTAGAAGTCATTTCAGAAAAGATCCTCATTTCATGGGATTTTTTTAAGCCTCCGTCTGAGGCCAATACAAAGGGTCTACCCAGTGCTTGCTACAGACAATAACAAGGACAAACCTAGATCTGTCGTGCTAGCAATAATGGGAGAGCTGTTGCTGTTCTTACCGCTGAACAGAAAGATAGGGTCTGCTCACACTGAGAAAGTATTCAGAACCTGTTCCAAGGAAAATGGATGTTCACCCTCATTGCTCTTTTCCTGGAAAAGTAACCTCTTGCTTTCTCCAGCAGGAGCGGCCATAACTTTTGATCAAGCTTTTTGTTCCTTCACAGAAACTTGAGTTTCCAAATAGGTTTGTGTAAAAGGGAGTGGGAGGAAGATGTTCGAGGCTGTGCCAATATTTTCATAAAACTGTTTTTCATTGCAAACTTAAACTCCTAAACATTGAAATATTTTGTATCCAAAACACTAAAATAAAAAGTCCATTCTTCTGCCCATCCCTTCCATAATGTCTTTCTTTTTTGTCTCATCTTTTCAATATAGACTGCATAGATTCCTCCCTTTCCCTCCTGATGCTCATCAGAATAAGCGGGTCCACAAGAGACAGATTTATCCCTTGGCAGAGGAGATGGGATTCAGTTTTCCTACTGCCGAATCTGGGAAACAGTTTGCCTTATGTCATTTGTGCATGTCACTACTAATATGGGGTACTTTGGCTAATAGTGGGGTACTTACTCTCTCAGAAATAAGATTTTTCTTCCCTCCTGTGGGGAAAACGAGTGGACCACCTCAGTGGTTCAGACTGCAATGTATAACACTGTGGGGAAAGGGGTGCAGGGTGCATGGACGGACTAAACGCTCTTCAAAGACTTGGTCTCACCTCTCATGAATGAAAATATGAGATCCCAGCTGTGCTAGCACTGACCAGGTCAAGCAGGAGAAATGCTATTTACTGGTTTACTGGTCCAGTTGCAGATTTTTCAAGATGTTGCTTGAAGTATGAACAGCTGCCTACGTACAGTCACAGAGGGCTTGACTCTCTCAGTTTTCATAGCTACCTGCAGCTGTGGAGCACCAAACTACTGATTTTACTGTAACTTTGCACTAAACTGCCCCCTTTCATCCAGGTTTTTTTCTCCTTATTATTTATTTTTTAATTAGTTTTGAGCTTGATGAGGCCCATTAGAGGCAATAATTAAGACATTCTTATTTTAAGGTTACTCCAGATACAGGTAACTGGCAGGATTTTAGTTCTTTTAAAATACAATTCAATTCCTCGTACTATGACAGTCAAAAAAAACGTTTACTGCCCCACATTTTTTCAGCCCTCCATCTTTTTTCTTGTGAAACTAGCAAAGGCAAAGACAGGATAGTGATATAGTCTGGTCCACCCACTACAGCAAGATATAAACACTTGGTTGTGTCCTACCGACAGGGCTATTTTAGGCTTTAATTATATGAGTTGTCCTTGCTCATTAGCCATACACTACTGAAGTGCAACAAAAGTAAGTGATTCATTGCTGACACATGGCATTTCATGAGCAGTCATTAATTAGCAAAGTAGCACTTGGATATAAATTGGTGAAGAGCGTCAGTAAATGGAACTTTAATCAGGATCTCCCTTAACCCCCCTCTTCTCGTGCGCCTCTGCGGCGTTCAGAGGCTGAGCTCCCGTGGAAGCGCAGTGCTTCCCCGCAGCAGCAGAGCACTCGCCACCGGCATCGCCAGCGGTGTAAACCACTACTGCTCCAGCTGCAGCTCTGCTGATTTACACCAGCCAGGGTCAAAAACCTGCTGGGCGGGGGGCAAGCCCATCCAAGCAGGAATCAGAGTGTTTTATTCGTGAAATCAAGGAAATGTGCTCCTCGTCTGACACCCTGCAAAAGGCCTTTGCATCAGTGACGTTTGCAGGCTGCGGGGGGGAGAGGTGCCGCAGGTTGGCCAGCTGCACGCAGGCCTTTGCTCCTCGCAAATCCATCTGAAGACTGGCAGACGTTTTTGTTCCACAACACTTGGTGTATTTGCAATTTTGACATAAAGTGCATTGAGTTCAATGGGCGAGAAGAAGTAGGAGGGTTCATAATCTACCTCTCTAGGTACAACCCAGTGCTTTAAAGAAAAAAAGATCACAGTATAAAAGCAAGAGCACAAGAAGAGGGCTTTCCATGCCATGGCATGTAACCTTTTTCGCTAATACAAATGGATTTCAGTTTGATAAATATCACTGCTGTGAGAATCAATGGAATTAATGATTTGTCAATTCTGCCACAAGGCTAGGACAAATCTGTATTTTATTTTCCAGTCCCAAGAATTGGAAAATCAAACTTTTACAACAACGAAGCTTTGTGGTCCCCTCCCGATTGGTAAATGAGGCATTTATCCACATGACAGATTACAAAACTGGAGAATGTCATTTACTTGAAAGCACTACCCTTTAAAGGCACGTTTTCAGAGCACTTCATAAGTTCATGTGGTGATTTCTGTGTATTGCTGTAGTGCAAGTACCCTTCTTAGGAGTTGTATTTACAAGAGATATGTGAAACTTGTGCTGGTTTCAGCATAGGCTGATTATGTATTCAGGATATATTTGCAGATACCTAAGGCTGCTGGCTATTAAACCAGAAGAGTATAAAAATCAAATTCTCTTTCAAAAGTTACTGTTATTTTTCTCAGCTGGAACATCAATTTAACATTTTAGGGGAACTGCTTTCTTTTTAAAGTGAAGCTGTGAAGATAAATTTCTACTGGTAGGTGACAGAGAGCAATTTATTCATCCTCTCCTAGTATGCTAAGTTCTATGACAGATGAAGAGTTATTAGACAGCAGATCCAGGCGACCCCTTTCCTGGAATGGTTCTACAGTCTCTGCAGGAACATACCTGAAATACTCTACCAACTTTACTCGTGAAGATATTTTAGAGACAACTTATCCCATAGAAAATCTCAGGGAGATTTTTGAGAAGAGTCATGAGGAGCAGGCATTCCTTTAGAAGAAACTACAGGTTCCACTAAAACAACAACAAACACAGGAGAGAGCTCCTAATTTGAGTAGGAACTTGGTGATTCCTGCCCTGAGCCTACCTGTACATGCTACAGTATTATTCTAGACTCACAGGGGAGAGAAGAAAGTATTTACAGATGCCATAGTGTACTAAGTCTACATGGAGAGAAAACTTCTGTTTGTTATTTGAGAATTCACGCTTGTAATGTTAGGGCTGGAAATGTAAGATGAGGGTACTAAAGCGGGGATACTTAAAAAGGAGCTATGCAATAAGCATTGGCTCACGGGTTTCAGCAAAGGCAACCCAGGTGCAGTTTGGAGGAGAATGCCCAGTCCAGTCTGACAGGGAGGACCAGGAAAGGTTGGAGGTGGTGAGGTCTAGCTCCATTAGCTAGATCAATTCAGATCCATAGCAAAGTTTGGCTTTCACCAGGAGATGTGGCCCAGCCTGGGGGGCTCAGGGGATCGATAAGCAAATACAAAACCCTTTACCCTCAGGCAACCAGTTAAATTCTTGTTCCACATATTGCCATCAGTTGACCCAAGCCCTTCATTTGCCTTCTGAGCCAGAGTACGGGTGATTTGAATTCAGCTTCACAGACAGCTGCAATGTCATGGCTGCAGACCCTGAATGGCAATTGTAAGACCGAGGCCAATGATTTAACAAACACAAAGACACTTCACCTTCTACGGTGGATAATGAAGAATAAAGGTGAAGTTTATACAGCCAGGCATGGCTTCAAATTGAGCTTCCTTGCACTGTTACCTTTCTTTCCTAAACTGTGTTGCAGTACAATTCCTCTTTTATGTATCAAAAGAACAAACAAGCCTCTGTTGCTGACTCTCCAGTATCCCCTATAAAAGGCAAAGCTACATAGGAAACACTGGTAAGGAACTGTGCAAGATTTTTATTTAAAACAAACTGACTGAAGAGTGAAATTGAATTACTACACATTCTGCAATGATTCATCAAATGGTTGCTATTTACTTCAGTGCAAGAAAATAAATCTTCATTTTCTTGTGTATTATCAACTTTCCAAACAAAACAGCATGCAAGAAAAAGATACTTTTTTCTCCAACATGATGATCAAGCCTGTGAAAACCTGCAGAGTGTTATCACTGAAGTTCCATATGAAATGAAAAGTGTACTGCCCTTTGATATAGCCTGAAACACATTTAAGACATCAATAACAAGAAGACATCATTGGTCTCACCACTAAAATGGATCAGGAGTACAATCAGGTCACTAATTAGTTAGACAAAGTAATAAACAATATAGAATTTAGTAGACATCAGAATAGATCAGTTCTAAATTTGCACTAAAATTTTAACTAACAGCTAAGTTTAAACCACTGTATTTTCTGAGAAGGACATAGAGCAACCTTTGCAAATTACTGAGAAATACACTACACACTGAGTAAATTTATGTACACATACATTACCGAGTCTGTTAGTTTATGAGTCCATCATTTAAAATCATCCTTAGAATACCTCTAAGAATATTTATACCATTCAGCCAAAAAAATCAATTCCATACCTTTTAGAGGTGACAACTGACTGACTTGCTTCCAGTTTGTATGGGCTTCTAATCCATGCTGCTAAATTATATTTGTGTTCTGTTCTATGTTTTATGTATTTCTGTGTCACAAGAGCCAGAAGACATTTTATAAAATAAAGACCAGAGAAATTCAGCACCTCAACCTGTAATTGAGGCTAAGCGTATATCACAGTTCAAAACATATTCTTCTATGAGTATGTAAGTGTTGCTTTAAGGTTATGCAGGTCTCTATTTGAGACTTGGATGAGATATCATGAGGGAGACAAGTCCTACACCTGTTTGCTGCAGAATTGCTTCACCTGCTTTTGAGGCACAGAAGACAGGACACAGGACTGCAAGTCTGCTCCAATGCTCTTACGATCCTATGAAAATCATGAATAGTTTCCATAAGCACATTGGATTATCTCATCATAAACCAGTCTTCAAACACAGACAAAACACTAAACCACAAACATTCTCATATCCTGGTTGGTTGTTACCCTGTTCTGGCAAAGACACGGCAGGACAACCTTGCATTTAATGATCTACCGGAGAAGTTCAGCACAGCTCCTGTTCCTATTGCAGACACCACATGTGACCTTAGGGAACTCGCTCACTTTGTCTGAGCTTCTGTTCTCTTCGTGAGACTGAACAGAACAACCTGCACTGACACCTGGAGACTACAGTCACTTAAGTTTATATTATGAATATAAACAAGAAACAGGGAACAGGTAGATTTCAGTATGAGTTTGCATGTGGTTTCAGTTAACAGTGAATCATCCATTGCTCTAAAAACCATGATATATTTTAATAAAACATATTAGAAGCGTGAGTTTTAGGTAAAGTACGATATGCAGAAATTATCAGCTTGATTTGGTTTTCTTCTTTTAGGGTAAAATTTATGATTTTAAGATTCAATGCATCAGTGTCTAGTCAAATACTGTAAGTTTTAAATCTGTGCATTACAACATCATTCTTCTTTCTTGACTACACACAGTGACAGCATTGCTGCACTAAAGGTGAGTGTGCCGAGAAGGTCATTGGTGTGATGGTATAACTGAGCTGCAGCAGCACTTGGCTAATGTTTGGAGGGGCCTCTAGCAAGAGCCCTGAATGCTGCCTCAATTTAGGATTTCTTTGCACTTTTGTGGTTTTGTCAAGAAATGTATTTGGGCAGCCTTAATTCTCAGGTAAAACTGTGTGCACTGCTTGTCTGTTTGCAGCAGTGAGATCACGGATGAGGTTACAGGTGACCCCGCTCTCCATCTGCAGTCCTACCAAAGGCATCAGCGCACAGAGGGACTGCTTCTCAGAAGATCAAATGAAATGAAAAGAAAAGCTGCCCATATCTAAACGTGGCTCTTATCTAAGTACATAAGCCATTGCAGCCACCCTCCTGAAGTTAGCCAATAATAAATACAAACAGGAGATAGATAAATATGTCTGAGAGCGCCACACTTTGATTTCTAGACAAGTGGCTTTAAAAGGCAACTCCTTCATAAAACTTTGAAAGGTATCACGCACGTCTTTGCTGAAAAACTGGGCCAAACTCCTTGTACTCCTCGACAACATGTCTCCCCCCACCCCGCGGAGGATGAAATGATGTATTAGCTCTGCACTCGCCGTGTCTCAAACACGATGAACTCTGCAGTTACTCAGCCCAAGCTCAAGCCAGAAGTCACGGCAGGCGGAGAAGGGGACTGAAAATGTGAAACAGAATGAAATTACAACATGGGCAAAAATTGTGCCAAGATTTCTGCCTCTGAAATGTTCCTCGTCCCTACATCTGAGCTAAGGATGGTGAATTTCAAAGGGGAAAGCACAGCCACTACGAAATCAAATCAGAGTAAACCCCAAAGAAAGGAAATATGAGACCAGCGCTGATACATTATAGATATATCTATTTTATTTCTCTGATGGAAAGCTGTATTCCCTGAATGCATAAAGTATTTTTTAACTCTCTTGCAGACAACTGATTTGGATTATACATAGATCTCATGGGTATATGTATTGTTTCCTCTTCTTTATTTTTGAAGTTTATATCCTTATTTTCATCTGTGATATAGGAACTAATGTTCTGAGAAGCCAGATTTGCCACTAAGGGTCTATATATTTACTGGCCATATCCTAAGAAACTAGCATATATTCCCCCAGTCTCATATTTAAGAGTGATTGAGTATGTGTTGTAATTCATTGGTCCATTTTGGTTTTTTTCTTGTTTGCCTATTTTTATGACATTGTTTTGTTAAAAGAAAAAAGGGATACCACACTCTTCCAGCAGTAAATCATCTGTTACCATTTACATATACATAGTATAGCTGCAAATATGTCTTCCTTTCCCTTCTGGGTTTCAGATTTTATCTTCATATAACATCTGTACATTCTGAATTCAAGATACAACATGACCTTTATTTTCTTAGTCTGCTGTGACCTCTGGGATAGAACCAATAGCCTTTTTTTCATGTAAGCAAATTCAGATGTTAGTTGAGCTGGATACAGCAATTGCCCGACTCATACAAGTGAAGTGAGAAGACATAGCTCTCAGTCAGGCTCATTCTATGAGTTTACAAAAGAAAAAACTATGAAACAAATTACATGTCATCTATTACTAAACCCAGAACTGCACTCAAGCAAATGAGCACAATTAACAGATTGGGTGCCAGGTTTAGGAAATGTCCAGATCCAGATCCACCAGACATGACAGTCTATCTGGAAGCTCTCACCACTGCCCCATGAAAAAACTGACAGATGCTCATCAGAATCGTTACAAAATTTTCTGGCTCATCCCTAACAATTTCAAAACAGATGCTAAAGTCCCTACTTTAACTCACTCTGAATTCAACAACTGAGGACATAATAAAACTGGATCAGGTGGGTATTTTAAAGTATAAATCATAAAATGGTATGTCAAAGTGCTGTTTTCCCAGTGAGAAGAGAGAAGGAAAATAGAATAGCGGATAAATGGGCTATGTGGGAAGAAGATACAACACATTGTAGCCAGCTCCCCATAGATGTTAAAAATGAAGGGCATCAAATTTAAAGGAGAGGCAGCAGAAAATACATCTTAGGGGATTTAAATGGCACAGTCCAGAGACCATTTCATTAGTGGTTTTGAATTATCCACAGTTCCTTTTGTCAAAGTTAAAAAAAAAATCAAAATCATTTACAAAACCATTATTAAAATATTTCAGCTCCTGAAAACTGCTTTTCCAGGGTATCTTTTTTTAATTTTATTAGGCCATAAATATGTCAATACAATTTCATTAAAGGCATCATGAAAGACATTACCAGCAACGGTGGGAAATGGGTTCATTTGACAATTTGCAAAACGAGAACTGTCAGTATTCCCCTAGCTTTCCCTGATGCCACTTCAGGCTTTGGACTACTTCCCCAGGGGAAAAAGCAGATAAAACAAATAAATGGCTTCCCCCCAGCAATGTGAGAAGTCTATTAAATGGCTCTGTGACCGTGTGCTTTCTAGGAACAGGCATTTGGCACAGCAGAAGGCGCCAACTTCTTCTGAACTAAAGCGGGTAGAATTCAGGCCAAAAAAGGGGCTCAGTTTCTGCCTCCTCTGTCAGTGCTGCCCTTCAAGGGGGAAGCACAGCAGCACATTTCTGAAGGCACAAAAAGCTCCTGGGTAGGGTCCCCGCATTGGCAGAGGAAGGGGGGGGGGTGAGGGTCAGCAGCCCCAAAAGGCAGGTGTGCGCTGGCACAGCAGCTCCCTGGGCAGGAGAGATGCTCCCCACTGCAGAGGCAGAGCTCTCGGGAGCTGGGCCACCAGCGCCGGGTGCTGGCAAGGCTCCCTCGAGGCTTGCTCGGCTTCTCTTACTCTCTCCCCAAGGACCCACTGACAGCCATTAGCAGACACAGGATATTTGGCACTCTTCATTTCTTACAACACCATGGCTCGGTAAGGCAGACTGTATTTTTTCTGCCTCTGAATCCAGAAACCATAAGGTGCAGCAAAAGCAGCACAGAATTGCTAGACAACATATTTGAAATCCTCTCTATTGCATCTATTGTGTTTCAGGGGTCTTGTTTTGACCAAAATGCTCTTTAATTCTTGACAAACCATCTCCTTTTTTAAATATACTCCTTCTCCCCACTTCTGCTACGTCCCGAGGGGGAATCTGTCTAGGATATTAAACCACACGGACTGAAGCTACAGTATGGATATACTTTTTACTACCAACCGAAGGAAATGAGAGGGAAAGAGAGGAACACATATTAATTCACAATTCCCTTAGGAGAAATAGCTGCAGCCCCAGCCTCCCCCATATATACTATTACTTCAAGGGCTGTCTTCATTAAAGAATATTCCCAGTGTAAACAAGGAAGCCTATATTTCCTCACCATTGAAAAAACGCATTTTGGTTTAGTTGAATTCTTCTGCCCACTTCTAACCTAAGGAAAATTCAAGCAAGAAAACAGCAAACAAACAAACCAATCATCCTTCTGCCACCTTCTACACTACGCATTTTAATCTTTCAATCACCAGTTTTTTGAAACCTGCCACATTGTTAAATACCGCAAAAGCCACGCAGAACAAAAATATTGTATCACTAGAGATATATAGCTCAAGTACAGGCTCACGAAGGAAATGTTTTTACAGCGTTTTCTGAAAAATCCACATAATCGGATAGCCTCTGCAGTGGGGCTGCCTCTTTCCCTGCTGGGACTGAACAAACCTCTTCCAGCAAGGAGTTACTTAGTGCCTGTCAGTGGGACTAGCAATAGTCTCTCCCTGTGTCATTATGACTGAGATTGGACACGGCACTCATGTTGACGCATCTTGGGTTTGAACTCCTGCAGATCACAGGCAGGCAGTTTTTGTGTTTGAATTCATTCATGGAAAGCACAGTTTGGGATGGTTTAGGGGTTTCTTTATGAAAGTTTTCTATTACCACTTACTATGAAATATATAGGAATTGCCTCAGTGCTGGTCAGATCGTTAAAGTATTGACTGTTCTTTCTCCATGACCTTAAAAGTGGACCTATTTTCAAGAGCTTTTCTGGTCACATGCAGGCTGGATATTAAATGAAATTGGAGAGCATATCTGAAGTGCATGAAAGAGGGAACGTGAGCACTTCGGTTGTGGGAATTGTGGAGAGGGGCTTCAGAATTGTTTGAACGTGCTGTCAAAATAAAGATTAGTCAAAAAATACCGCCCTCTGCAACCTGAAATGTGCCAGTCAATGCATCTCAAGCTTTTGCTCAATCCAATACAGCCCTCTGAGATTGGTCGTCCTGGCTGCTGGCACACCTGCCCCAGGCTGGTGATGCTGCAAGCTGCGTGGCCCCTCACCAGTCTGCTAGCGGATCCCCTCAGAGCCCCATTTGGTGGCAGGTGTCAGCAGCTGCTCGGGGAAATTGGCATCGCTGCCCGTTCATGCTGGAGGTGGCAGTAAAAGTGACAAGAACATCAGTCTCACCGAGCTGAAATGCCCTGTCCTGGGAGCTTGTCATTTGGCAGAAATTTCAAAATCAGAAAAATGCTTCTACCCCAAATAACACTGAGATCAAACCCAGAGAGGGAGGGGAGGGGAGGTTATTTCATATTATGGAAGCTTCTCTTTTAGGCTAGCTCTTCTCAAGGGTGACAAATAGCTCCACACTACCTGTGGTTCGACAACATGCCCTTTGCCTGGCCCCAAAACTGCCACGCCGTCTTTCAGTTCCACCTTGCTTCCCTCCTCCAAGGACCCAAGAGTTTTCCAATGTGTCATAAAATCAGTCTTGGCTCTTCCAAATTAGTTTGGACACAATGCATTTCAATTAAACAAGGCTTCCAATAATGTATTTCAAACACTTCCCATTGAACACTGCAATGAGTAAAAATGGCTGGGAGGAATGACAGAGACCTACCTGGGGAATTTCTCCTGCAAAGGAAATAAATAGAAGGTTGTTAGGTACTTTTGCACTGCATAATCAGTTTGTACTGCTAGTATCCCCAGACAGTGGTATGTGTATAAGAGGGTGCTGCAGTTGGGATCATTCCTCCTCGCCAGCAACAGCTGCAGCAGCATCTTTCTGACACCAGTTTCCTGCAAGAGACCCAAAGGAAAGAACAGCAGTAGATTATAAAATTGCTGTGAGCATAAAGTTACCGTTCTCTCCCCAGAGTCTGACCTCCGCAAGCAAAAGCTCCCTCCCCAGGCCCTGAAGGCACAGTTAATAAACTTCAAGTCTCTCTCCTGCCAGTGAGAGTGCTCTCCTGGAAATGGGGACCTGGATCCTACCCCAGCTCTAAGGACCATCCACAGATTTTACATGAAACAATCATTGGGTAAAACACAGAACCAGCCAGCAGGCAGACAACGAGGTGCTGCCAGCAGTCCTCTCTCTTTCCCACACATCTCCCTCCTGCCCTGCAGAGTAACAGGGATCTCCCTGCTGCTCCCTCCCTATTTCAGTACCAGCTTTGAGCCTCCTCCTCCCTGCAGCTCTCTCCCGTGCTCTCCCTGGGGAGGTCTCTCCTGCTATCATACCCCCTTATGCTGGACTCCTATGGGAGCAGAAGGAGGCTCTCATGATGAACGTGCATCCTGAGTCCGTAGAAAAAGTATCTATATGCTGCAGCACAGCCTGAGATTTCAAAGCAGAAGCTCTTTCTGCATCAGAGTTGAAGCAAACCTTTGGAGGCTTTTTGTGGTGCAAGATCCCCCACTAACTGGAAAGTGCAGAATGGGTAGAAGCCGGATCCAAGTCTTTCACCAACATGCAGCAAAACAAAACCTCCGCAAAAATATTCCAGATCGATGATGTCATTTACCTACATTTGAAAACTACTCCCACGCCATGGCATTTGAACCACGTCTGTCTTTATAACAGAGACTTCCCATCTTCCACATCAATACAGTTAATTCTTCAGTGTTCTGGTGTCAGTAAGGACGTTGTTTAAAACTGTTATGAAACACATCAGTAAAACATAATGTAAGCCCATTACGTAAACTTATATGAATGCAGTAGAACTAAAAGCTGTGCCATTATGTTAATACTATTGAAAACACATATCTATATGTATATGTATAGATGTGTGTGAGTAGCTATAATGATACAGTAAGCGTATGTGTGAAATCCAGCCCACTACTGTCAGTAGCAAAACTTCCTGCGGATTCAAAATTATATAGAATTTCATCTTATATATAATAAACAGATTTACAGGTATTCTAGCTGAGATTTTGAAGACCACCAGGAGGATATGGCATCCAAATTCCATATGCCACTTCTAACATCTTTGCTTTGAAAATTTGTGTCTGTGTAGTCAACTGCATTAATCGGTTGTCATACACAACTGCAGGTTGCTATCAAATTATTGTTTATTAGCTGCAAATAATTGCATGTGCACATTTGTGTGAACTTTATTTATGAACATGTTTTCTCAAGAAGCACACCTGTGGGTGCAAATGTACACATCCTATCCTGACAATTCAGTCCTTATCTGGCACCTGCTATTTAGTCCCTCAAAAAAACCCACAACAAACAAAAAAGAATTAAAAAGCTTTTCCCCAGACTTCCCCTGGAGCAATATCCAAAATATACTGTTGGTTTTATCCCTGATGAAATCTTGAAATAAAACAAGCAAAACCCTCAGATGAACTCCCCAGGCCTGAGTGGATTTAGTTTAATTTGCCACAGTCCTTTGTGGAGCTGCTGTTCCAGGGAAAGCAGCAGGTCTTGATCTTGGGCTCTAACAGATGGCCCCAACAATATGACAGTAATAGCATCTGACATGTGTTGTTTCAATGATATCTCTAACTCTCGGAGAAGTATGCAAGCGTTACATACCGTGTGCTGCTTCAGATTGTTATTTTTGGCATGCTTCTGCTGGCATATGTTATGATGAACCATTCACAACATCTTACATTTCCATCATAAAATAAAGGGGAAAAAAAGAGAGTAGGTCCGTAAGCCTATCATTTAACCTTGTTCCCAAGGTAACATTTCCTTTGCATATGGGTCAGCTCCACAGAAACCAAAACCCAAACTGCATTTTGAGGGATTAGCTGTATTGCAGGAAGCGGAGTCCTGGGGATGGTAGAGACAAGTTGATGGAAATATTTACGGCCCAGCTCTCAGAGTGTTTCACAGTGACACGTAATCAGAGTTTTCTACAATATGCATTAAACAATGGCAATCTACAATCTGAATGGCACCTGGTGATTAAGGGAGCTGTGAGGAGGGGAATCAGAAAGGACTGAGTGCCCTGTCCAGGTGGAGCTTTCCTGCTAATTGCAGGGGTAATGAACACATTCCCTTTCAAGCCCAGAGAATTTCCTTAAGGAACTTGTGATTTTACTCATTGCCAGGTTTAACAAAATAGGATTTCAGGCAGTGAAATGCTTTCAACTGCAAGCAACAAAATCTAGCTAAAGCAGAAACATCAATGATTTTCACTGAGTGCAAGTCATTGAAATGTCTTAGCATCATAAACTACTCTTGATTGCTTTTTTCACAAACGAGCTGCTGCCAAATAGAGGACAGACGGCAACAGGGAAACCCATCTCAGCTGCTCTCCTCCTCAATTTGCAGTAACACCCCCTACCATTTTTCCCCTTAAAAGCTTATCTAACTCCTCATAAAATTATTTATTGTTATTGCTATGTGGGTTGTTTATTCAGTCGATGAAGGACAGGCTCCGGCAGCCCTCCCTCCCCTATCCCTCCAGGCCCTTACCTCTCCTTGACTTCAGCCGATGCTGCCTTTTCCTCTGGCTTGGCTCAGCCTTGCTCAGCTCCCATAGACCCATCTCCACTTCACAGCCCTGTGCCTTTTTAACCAACTCTTCTCCAAAGAAGCAGGGACTCCTTTTAGTGCATCTGAAGGGGCTCTTAAGTAGAGAGGTGTGAAAAAACCACAGCACAGAGACAGAGGTGAAAAAAATCATGGGGTTTTGTTGTTAGGTTTAAAAGAAGAAAGCCAAACATTTTGCAGGATAGCCTTGAATTTTCCTCTATGTGAAGAGGAACGTTGTGTGCATTTGTAACAAAGGTACCAAAGCTCGAGCACACAAAGCCATGGTATTTGCACCAGAAGCATTAGAGAAGAGATGTTTTGGGAGTCATAGCCCCCAAAAGTGGCCATTTCTCTCTCATTCTGGCTATAGACCATGACAGGGGCTTAGAAAAAATTGAAACTAAAAATGGAGAGTCCATCCAAGTGACATGGAAAAGAGCGTCTGACTGCACTGTATTGAAAACCCACTGGGAAAAGGCAAGGGGAAAAGCAGGGAAGAGTGGGGAAGGGGACGTCTTCTGCAAAAGCACCTGAGCAAGGAAGGAGCCACTGTGATGGAGACAAGGCCAAACGCAGACTGGTGCTCTCTGGATGCAGGGCAGACAGAAGAGCCTTCATGGAGCTGCTGGGGTGTCAGTGCCAATGCCAACATCTCCAGTTAACAGCACTCGGGATACTTACGCATATGCACTCGCACCATTCTCCATGATGGCTTGGATTACTACAGCAGAAGGAGTGGGACAAGGCAGAAGGACAAGAGGCAGCCAGCCTGCTCTGCAGGAAGAACAATCTCAGCTGGCTTTGGGGAAAGATTTCCACCTTCGGCAGCAGTGCAACACATGAAGGGGCTGCCCTCGGGGGAGGTTGCGACGGGTGAGCTGGCCAGCGCTCCAGCTCCTGTTTGCTCTGCAGTCACTAGAGGGGCTCAATCCATCACCCGCATGCAGAGGACGGCTGATGCGTTCTTCCTTTCTGTATCATTGCTCTTCTTTCCTGTGCTTTTCCTTCCCTGCACATCCCAGCATGCCCCTTCCAAACCTTCAGCTAAAACACTCAGCAATAAAGAAGTGGCACATCGAGTGAAACCAAGGAGTGTGAAGCTGGCACTTCACTGAGATGAATGGGATGGAAAGGTTCATGCTTTTCTGTTAAGGCTGTCTGCAGACTCAGACAGACAATATTACGTTAATTAGACTGTGGGAAGATTTTCTTGGCAAACAAAATGGTTAGAAATTCACTTGTTTTAACAGAAGCTTAGATTTGGTACTCTATGATGCAGTCACGCCAGTCTTGTTAACTCATCAAATAGCCGAGTCTTGGACACAAGGAAGTTATTTTACATGCAATTACAGAGAAAAAACTGTAATTTGTCCCTAAACGAAAGGAACTTTTCCAGACAGCTCCAGTCCATGCTCTTGTCTTTACAGTTCAGTACTCATTTAAGAGCAATTCTAGTCTGAGGATTATCTTTGCAGAAAATAGTACAGCCAGACTCCACATTTACAATTTTTCCAGAGACTTCCAGATGAACTCACCTTGTTAAGAGTAAAAAAGAACATAATTTCTTTTTCCCAGACTACTTGTCCTCCAAATTCAGCCTGGAACCTAAAATTCAAAAAAGGCTGTTGTAGCTTTGGTTTTCCACTATCTCAGGACTCATCAGTAATAAGGCTCTAAAACGTAGTCAGGAGTTTTAACCATCTTAGTCATTGCTGGGGTGCCCCCCGGGTACGCGGGAAGACTACAGACAGCCTGTAGGTCCTTTCTGTATGGTTGCAAGGGCACACGTGTGGTCCCACTGTCGCTGTGCCTGCCTGCTGCCTCTCGCCTGTTAGCACACGTGGTGCCTGGCACAGGCAGCGCCGTGGAGCCCGCCGTATCGACAGCCACGCGCTTTTTTCTCTGACCCTCAAAATAAAGGGTTACCCCTTCCTCCTTCACTCCTGGCTGGTCACAAGGTGGGCTCACCCAGCTGCCAAACTGCCAATACGTCCATGAAACAACATACAGAATTCACTTTTTTTTTTTTAATCAGGGTAAGATAGTTTTCATGCTAATTCAAATTCCCACTGTTCCTCTGAGAGAAATACTCACTCTAAGCAGCAGCAGCTAAGCTAAAGGAAAAGAAGTGAAACCCAAGTAACTATGTCCTATCACCAGGCTTCATCTTTCCCTCTCCAGTTCTTGATGCACAGAGCCAGAGTTCTTGGCAGAGATGGACCACGCATCAGTGGCTGGGATGTCCAGCCCTGATGAGAGGTGCTGGGCCCTCTTCTTTCAGGCAGAAGACCTTATGCCTTTGGTCAGTTCTGCTTCCAGCTGGTTACTGTATTTTGGAGGAGGAGGGAAGGAATTCTCCCTGCCTGAGTTTTAAAAGGGAAAGATCACACACTCCTAATTTTGTGAATTTAGTCCTCCTGGTTCCAATCAACTTGTTCATGACTTTCAGGAGACTTGCTCAGGGAAATGCATGATTGGAAATCACAGTCGGACTCAGGCAGTCACCTAGTCCTGACAATGGCGATTCTGGTTCTTTCCAGAGATTTAGGCACTGGGAAATGCCAGAGTCAAGCCTTGTGGCACTTAAGGAATTCAAATACCTCTAGGGTGTAAGTGGGAAAGGAGCTGTCATTTTCCATGCTTTTTGACTTAGGTGTCTATACTTTGCCTAAACTACACTCTCACACCCTCTATTTTGGCACTGATGCCTAAATTCAGGAAAAGACATGTTGAAGACACAGATATTCTCCTACCAACTGGCTACCACTTTAACGAACTCCTACGTGAACAGAAAATTGACAGCCTGATGTCAATGCTAGTGACATTAAGGTTGACAGTAAGTGCCTCTCCATTCCGTAATGAGACTGATACTTTATTCAGTGCCTGGTGAAAGCTAAAAAACAGGCAAGATTAGCTGGTGGAAGATGAAAATGTTACTGGGAGAAGCAATCAAGGAACATTATAAACAACCTTTGGATAGAAGGAGCATTACTTCGGTTTGCAACCGAAAGGCCTGGTTAGATGCCCAGCCAGCACTTGCCAATCATGTAGCTGCATTAGCTGGCATGGGGTCTCTCAACTCCAGCTGGTCAGGAGCTTGCAAAACTACTGTCCATTACATTTATTATCTCCTGATTATTCTATTTACAACACACTCTCCCCAGGGAGTCCCCTGGAGCCCCCCAGACAAGCTGCTGCAGAACCATCGAATGCAGCAGTTGTACTGTGGAGGCTCCTACTGTAAGCACACGCCTTGGGCACTCAAGAATCTGCACTGGCAAGCTGTTAGTTTTCACCTATAATTACCAAAATGGCTTGGGATCTGCCTGTCTGCGAGACGCTTCTCTCCCCAGGTGATCAGACTGTCACAGTGGCACTCAGTGGATGCGCTCAAGCTGTCGCCTTGCCAATTTAAGAAAGAGCAGGACCTGCTTGCAATGATTTTGCTGAAGAGGGCTTCAAGCTTTGGGATATTTTCTCTTAGCTTGAACAGAAAGGTAAAATTCCCTGGAGTCTCCTGACTTTTACAAATACCCCATAAAATCTAACAAAGCTTTTGCAGTGATGATAGTAGTGTTAAAGGGGGAGTGTGCAATCAGTATTTGTGAGTTGGACAGATTATTTTTTATCTATTTTTCACTACTCAGCACTTAGTCTGTAGATAAAAAGGACACCACTGGATTATGCATCCAAATCGGCAAAAATGAAGGACTGTGTCTTTTTGGAGAACTTCAAGGAGAGTGGGGGAGGAAGGGAACAGAGGTCACTGACAGAAATAAATCAGATTAATGGTAAGATTTGCACTGGCAAAGAGGTTTTACATTTCAGAGTGGGACACAAGAGCCCTCCACATTTTCATTAACAAAAGATCTCACAACCTATTTCCAAACAATCCGCCCACAGTGTTCAGATCAAACACCTGAACTATCAACACTGAGAACAAAAAATGTAGCTTGAGCTTAATTTGGTTCATTTTTTTCCTTTGTAAAGCACCACACATCTTAGCGTCATACTCGTTTTGCCTACAACTCTCTACCTGATTTACATTCACATGCCAATATACCTGCTATCAAATTTGCTCACACCATTTCCTTGTAGACCCCAAGAGCCGAGCATAGAAAGTTAATGTTGGTAGTTTAATGCCTTGAGAGGGAGAATTAAAAGCTGTTCTCCTGGCATCAAATTAACCCCAGCTTGTTTGAATATAAAGTATATAGCAAGGGGTGAGTCCCTTGATCCTTCTCAGACGGGTGAAATATGCCCACATGTACAGAGATTGAGATTAGCATGAATTTACATAAAACAATACGGACCTGTATGGAAGAGTGGGCTGTATGAGGGAACACAAGGACACACACACCGCCCATGGTCAATCACTACTCAGTAGGAATGGTCACATTTGTTCCGTGTGATGGATGAATAGCAGATTAACTGACTGGGTTTTGACACGAATTTTGGAACAGATCCTTGAAATTAGCTGAAGTCTAGATAATGGGGTCAAAGAGATTGAGGATATGAACTTATTGACTCCAGATACTAATTTTCTCAGTTTTTACCCCATTCATAAAGCCATATCCTTGGTGTATGTCCTACTTCACCACCTCCAGAAGTTCAAGAGAACGAGGTCCCATCTGCGGCTCTCTGGAAGTTCCCCTAACCCAAGAGATTTCCAACAACCTCAGAGCAGGGCAAAGTGACCTGGCCTTTGGACTTTGACACCCAAAGAGCTAAGAAAATGCTTCTGATCTTTGTCCGCAGTGGGAGGATCTTCACCGGATTTCTTTGCTGAGCTGTTGAGGCTGTTAGACTCAACTCAAAGCTGCAGCTCACTCCAAGTTCTTATAGGAATAAGCCAGCCAGCCGCAGGCTTACAAACAGTGAGCCACAAGTTGCTGCCTTCTTTTGCAACATTGCGTTCCTCCATGCAAAACTTTGCTTTACTTCACATGCTTAAATTTGCTTTAGCCCATTTATGGGAGATCAGAAGAGATCTTACCCTGTCAGGAACAGAGCTTGCTGGTTAATAATCAGTGATTAATGTCTCAAGCAAAAGCACGGAAGATAGTCATAGAAGAAAACATTAAGCAGACAGTGCTGTGGACCCTACCACAAAAATAAGATGCAATCTGCAACATTATCTACATTTGGCTTAGAAAGAGATAGCAAAGCTTCCGATGGCATTATTATTACAACATATTAGCAGCATTTGTGAAATGTCCTGGTCACAGTGCCTCAGCGTGGTTGAGGCTGGAAGGGATGCCTGGAGATTGTCTAGTCCGACTCCCAGCCCAGCGCAGGATCAGCCAGAGGAAGTTGCTCAGGGCTGGGTCCTGCCAGGTTTTGAGTACCTCTAAGGACACAGACTCCACAGCCTCTCAGGACAACCCGTGCAAGTGTTTGACCACCCTCACAGTAAAAATGTTTTACTTCTGTTCAAGTTCCATTTCCTGTACAGCAGCTTGTGCCCATTGCTGTCACTGGGCACCCCTGAGAGGGGTCTGGCTCCTTCTTCTTCATCCCGATCTCCCATCAGGCATGCATCGCTATCGATAAATCCCCCCCCACCCTGAGCCTTCTCTTCTCAAGCTTTCTCGGCCTCTCCTCGGCCACCAGATACTCCAACCCTTCATTCTGTACTGATCCCACAGCGGTGTCTCCACTCTGAACAAGCACAAGATCATTTGACAATGGCAGTGTCTCTGTTGCGCTCGCCCCGTGCCGTGCTTTGCTCCACTCTGTGCAGCACTGGCCGGTCCAGCCCTCAGTGCCCGCTGTGCCCCTGCCCCATGCGGGGCCTCCCCGCTCCCCGAGGTGGGCTTCCTTCCTCCTCCTCCTCCTCCTCCTCCTCCTCCTCCTCCTCCTCCTCCTCCCGCCAGGACCATGTGGCTGCCAGGCTGTCACCTCAACAGGGTCGGTGAGTGCTGGGAGACACCCTGTGCTGGGGTACGAGGGCACCCGCATGAGAGGGAGGAGAGGAGAAGGAAGTCCCAGTGCCACCCTGTGCCATGGCACCCGCCATGGGTGTAAAACCCGGCCTCTCCTTCCCCCTCCTGCCTGACCAGACCAGACAGCGAGCAGGAACTAAAACGCCACCCATCCCTCACGTGGGTATGGCTGTACTTGATGGTTTCACGATACCAAAATGCAGCCCGTGGCTCTGCCTCCTCACGCTCCCGCACACGCTTCAGCCCCGAGATGTCACTCAGGACGGGATTTTCCTGGCCTTGCCCCGAGCCAGTGCCTGACCTCAGGGACCGCCACCGGGAGAGCCCCCTGCGCGCAGCCCGAGGACATGAACCGCTCCTTGCCATCAGCCGTTCCCGCGGGTTAATTACCCCCCTTTAACACAGCAGCTGTTAATTTTTTCAGGTTTATATAAACAATGCCTGGCTCCTTATCTGTTGAGGTTCCAATCCAGCCCCTCATCACCATACTTTCTGTGCTGTAATTATAACATTATTAATGGTTATCTATCCTCTGTGAAGTAAAGTAGTCTTGACTACACCAGTTAATCAATACTTGGACAAATGAACTGAGCTTTTCCCTGGGCTAGGACAAGTAATTGTAATTATGAGATGTGATCAGCTGGTGAAGTACGGTTACTAACACATGCATCTGGCAGAGAAGTGAAGTCTTAAATATCTATCAAAAGGCTCTGGTTTCACAGAGACAGTATTTCTTTAAGTCTAGTTAAGCACTTGTCAGAAACCATTAGCTTCAGCTAATCACTTATCATCCTTCTGAGGAATGACAAGCAAGAGTCTAGTGGTCTGACTATTGAGATCCCTTGCTGGCACCATTGTCCATCTGTCCATGCAAGCACTGAGCAGAAGGCATCGCATTCGCAGCGAGGTCACAGGGCATCGAAGGGAAAAGCATCAGAAGACAGAGTGGACACGGACCAAAGAAAACAGTAATTTACTGCAAGTCTTGAACACTTTGAGGCATCTGGTAGTCAATATGGGTTAGTTACACTATGTTTGCTCTGTTTTCTGCATGAGAACTGCACGTGCAACTTCGCAGAACCCTGGGCAGCAATTACGACATAGGAGACCATCGAAAAATCTGCTCAGAAAATAATATCTGGCCTCTTTTTAATTTATGCGTACATACATACGCACACTGAAAAACTGTATTTGCCTAACTGAGGAGCCACACACAAGATTAATTAGGGCAAATGGTAATTTAAACACAGAAGGGAAGGAGGGCAATAAAATATCAGTTTGCTTGTTTGTTTTAATCTTCTAAAAAGACTAGAATAGGTTAGTTTTTGTTTAGGGCTTTACAGATCCCAGTACTGGGAAATGTCCAACAGTGAAGGATGTGCGCAGGCTGCAAGCACTTAGGCAAATGTGTGAACGTAGATGTACTGTCTGTCAAAACTTTTTTCAGGAATCTGCAAGAAATAAAGGTCCTTTCTGCAGTAGCAAAGATGAAGCCATCTTCTGAAAGGGAAACATGAGTCACCTTTCACCATGCTGTAGTGCCTCAGGAAACGGAAAATAAGGTTGCAAGAGGGAATCACAGGGAACAAATGCTGTCTACAACAACTTCTGGTGTGAGAGTGCCCGGGAGGCTGAAAGTGGAGCAGTCACCCTCTTGAACTTGGTGGTGCTGGAAAGGGAAGGTTTCTGTTTGCACCACTTGCTTACCAACAGAGGGAAAACATTTTTTCCCAGCTTGTGGTTTCTTTCCCTTATGCTATGCCCAGTAGAAAGCAGAAACTCAGGAATTTAAGGGAATCCAGAGAAATCTGCTGTAGCTCCCCCGTCACAGCAATGGCTTTGTGCAAATTCTTCCCAGACTTACTTTAAGGCACCCTGGGGCCACCGTAATCTAGACTTCTTAGCTCAAAAAGCTCAAAAACTGCAAAGGACCATCACAGCATGGTAACTCTTTGGGCAGATTCCTCCTGCTCCTCCAGATATGTGATTTATTCCAGAGCTAAACAAAATGGCAGGTTTCACTTAGATTTACACCACTGCCAAGGTTTGCCTGGAGTTCGCCAAGGTCAGAAAGATAAGGGGTGAAAGCCATCCAACCGAATGGAGACACCTAGTAATGCTACATTTGCAGTAACTACCCAAGGCTAACTTTACAGAGAAAAGCACTCATGGGTTACATTTCATATCATCCTGAAGTAAACACCTCATGGGACAAATTTGCCCCTATTACCCCGTATTCACTCCTGCAATCCAAAGCGAATGCTGCATTTCTCCATTTTACAGGGAGTGGATTAATTGTACCACTGCAAATCCCAGCCATGAAGCCAGTACTGCTGGCTTGCTTACCCAGCAAACCCAGGCCCAGTGTACTGCTTCCAGAAAGGCCAGCAGTAAAATCACCCAGAGACTCAGCAGACATTTAACCGGGCACCTCTATCCCAGTGTCATTGAGGGAGGTAGCCCTGGAACTGAGGATTCTCCTCCTGTGCATGGACAGAGGTACTGATAGCTTAGGATTTATAAGAAACTAGCAAAAAAGGGCATTTTTTTCCCTTAATATGCAAAGATTAGGTAACTCCAACTCTTCTGCTATTGATAATCTTCAATCTGTCTCCCCTACCAAAGTCATGTAGGCTGTTTTTGTCTAACCTTCTGTCCCTTTTCCATTATATGTATAGGAAAAAGGCAGATGATACTTTCCCTCTGCTATGCAGAGTTCCCCCTTGGGTCGCCACGAACAATGTGCAAAACAGGTGCTATGAAATTCATGCTCTTCAGTTGCTCTCAATCCACTGACGGGTGCCATTCCCAACAAGGCAGGTCCCCTTCACTGCCCGCCCTACCTCCTCAGCAAGATCCTAAATTTCAGGACCCACACTGACTGCTGCTGCTGCCATCAATTTAAGCGGCTCTCAGACTAAAAGCATTTTTAGCATCAAGTTTATACTCGTTGTTTATGGTGAACATAAGGGGTCGACTCAGATTCTCCCATGAAGTGACAGTCTTATCATCATCTAGCTGCAACAGGTAATTGCTGCTACTGACTTCTATTTTTTTTATATTTTAGCTATGTAATTTGAAATAAGACTCCTAAATCCTCAACTATGCAGTCTGTTACACTTCTTAATAGCCTTCATAGCCATCTTTATAGCCATCGCCTTCTTCCACCCAACCCATTGACTCTCACTGGATTTTAAAAGCTCTACTGAATTTACACTTTGGGACAGGGATTGCCCTTTCACAATGTATTTGTCCAGAATCTCCTTTCACATAGCCCTGATAAGCACTAATATATCATACATAGTCAATATTAACAAGCAACTAATTACACTCTTCTGGAAGGCTGTTCCTAGATTTTTCCCTCATTCAAATGCTCTGATCCCACAAGCAAGAAATGTATGCAGTCAGGGACGGCTCACAAACATTTCCAGATTAAAAACTGAAACTCCTTATAGTCCAAATGATTTCTGTTCTCAATAAAACTGGGGTTAAAGGCAGAAAAATGTCATCCTGTCTTGTAAAGCAGCTTAGCACATTTACCAAACGCCTCTGGGAGAAGCATCCCGTTTTCACCAGAGCTTTATGTGGCCAATTCAGCTGTAACAGTTCTGGCTACTTTACTATCGACAATTTGACAAGTGGACTCAAACAGGAAATGTTTTGTGATTTCCCTTCACAAACCTGGATGGGGAAAACATTAAATAGAAATTGAAAACTGAGTTCCATTGGCATTTTTCTTTTGGACCTATTTTCCCAGGGAATTTAACTTCATTTTTAGAGGAGTGTTCCAATAGACCACTGGAAAGATAACACTTGCTTCATTTCCCTTCCCTCCAGCCTTAAACAACCAGGATTTATACAGTTATTTTTATTCTTTTCAGATACCTCAGCCTTGCCTGTTTATAAAATGTAAGAGGTAGACAGATAATTGTACTATTTCACTAGTAAACAGGGAGCTGAATATGAAACTGAGCTCAGAATTGGAAACCCTGTCAGAGTGTTGGTGAATCATTGTATGAAACAAATTGTTCACTTTCTGTTCAGTCCATTAGCTACAAGGATGGCAAGAATTGCTCTCACAACGCATAATGCTGCAATTTCCTATATTCACTTAGCACTTCCCCTTTCCCTTCTGCAAATCAGAGGCATTACATTTGAGATTTAATTCACTCCCTCTAACCACGTTTTCATTCCCAACTCAGACAAACTAAACTATCGCTCGGTGAAAATGCAACAGCTTTTACATAGCATTCATGAATACGGTGCTCTTCCTCTCCTTTGGAAATAAGGTAATGGCAGGAAAACACAGAATTATATAGAGGCTATCCAGCTGCAAACAGCCCCTCTTTTGATTCTCCTGAGCTTTTTGAGAGATCGCATAGCAAAACTGAATTCACATGAACCCCATGTCGTCTGTAGGCCAGATTTTGTGCTGACATTGTGATGAGAAAACCAGTACTTGCCTACAGGTACCATGTGGTTGCCCATGCCCCTTCCTTGTAAGTCTGGGGGAGCTGGTGACATTTTTAAGAGTCCCCAAGTGTTAGGCTTCCTGAGCAAGCTATTTAAAGCAATTCTGCCTCTGAAATGGGGCAAGGAAGATTGTATTGGTACAGCTGAGAGCCCTAACTGTCCTGGAGGGCTTCACTCCAGCAATGAGACAGGGCTTACCATCCCAGGCAGAACCGTGTGCTACCACACTGCATTCGTCCCGAGACCTGCACTAGGCTGCCCGCCTCTGCATGGCAACGTCCTGCGGGGAAATCGCCCTGGTGGTGCACAGCAGTGAGAGCTCACGCAGCCCTTCAGATCCGTGGTTTGCTATTACTGGCCTCAGAGAAGAGGGGGTACACTGGACAGCTGAGGATGACCACCTGCACAGTTTCTGCAGGATGACTGCAATGGGAGGGAGGCCTGGAAAGGATGACTTTACCATCTATGCTTGGTATTTACAGGGACGGTGCTGGTGGGCCTCTACTGTGCATTTTTTTCAAGCAGAAGCCAGGTATGAGAAGAAAGATTTGAAAGCAGAGCTATGAAATAAAATCCTTGGCATTTTTCAACCCCTCTTTACTACCTTTCCTGCACATATGACAGCATACGTTAATTGATCCTGCTACACAGGCACCCACAGACAAAGTCTGAGGAGTTGCTCTGTAAAAACAAGTCACAGAAGACAAACAGTGGTCATTTGAGGCCACAGGAGCAGCTAGGAGTGGGAGATCTTCTCTGGGACCCAGGCGGCTTCTTAACTTCTGCCCCTGCCAATTAGCATGGGCCAAGAGTCTTCCCTTGGCTGCATGAACTGTGCTGACCAACACTGGGAGGAAGAAATGAGATCTCAGAAAAGATCAGACCCTGTTGTCTCTGCATCTTCTGCACACTGCATTTTTATTCCGGAGATAACATTGCAAAAGAGGCTTTTAAAAAATGCCTGCAAATGAAATAAGGAACAGGCTTTGCGTGCCTGACTTACAGCTCTAGCTCCTGCTCTAGCAGACACAGATTTATCTCAGAAAACAGTGGCTGGAGTGAGACCTGGAAGTAAAATGTAGCCTTTCAGTACAGCAACTATGAAATCTATTTTTAGCTACTTCTAATTGAACTGACTGGCACTGGTACTAAAATGCCTCTTGGAACATGTGCTGGTTTTGCAGCAGTTGAGATTTTGACTCCTCGGGTCCCATCTGATGTGAGACACTTGCTTTTTCACAACTTTACCTGCAAGTGATCTATCAGGGGTAATCATTAAAAGGGAATTCAACCAAATTGATCCTCCAGATGAATTCTGCTGGAGTGGCAAATCCACTGCGTGCATAACCCTAAATTCATTTACCATTAACTGGCCTTATTCACTTCTCTGAGGTTAGCAACTCACTACAAGAAGGGATGGTGAGGGAGGGTAGCATTTTAGGTGTATCCATCAGTTGTCAAGCCCTGGGAAATGACAGCATCACATCTTCAGCATTACTCTACTTTCACGTAAAGTAGCAAGACTGGGTAAGGAGTTTGGTGGCAACAAGAAGAGCTAGAGGCAGAAAGCGCTAAGAACATCAACCATGCCATAATTAACATATCTCTTTATAATCCTTACGGAAAACTAAAATAGTAAGACATTTCAAAAGGTATTTTTCAAAAGAAATAGAAAACAAAAATGTTTTAATAGGAAATAAAAGTGATTTTATTTGTGCCATGCTGGTCTCAAATCACCCACTTCGTCTCCTGTGGGGAAGCAGGGCTGTTTGGCTCTGGAGTGCTTTATTGCTGCTCTCTTATCAGAATTGTATTCATGCTGGAGCTCACGCAGAAGCCAGTGACAGAGGCGTATTTGGGTTGTGTTTCAGGTCACGTGCCAGTTTAACATGGGCTGAAATCTACCTCCTGCTGCTTTGCAAACCCAACTCTTTTCCTCCAAAAGTGGAGTGTGGCAACAGCAGCTTCTTCATTATTTTTCCTGGACATTTGAAATTTCTGACTACCTTAAAAAAATGTCCACCTGAATATCCATCACCCACTTCCCTTTTAAAGTACGTGACTATGTAACCCATTTCACACTTATTCCACCTGAATAGTCCACTCCGGGCCAAATCCCAAGAAGATGCCAGCACTTACTTTTAGTCTCACCTTAACATCTCAGCTGTTGGCAAAGAAATATGAATTCTTACTCTAAGGTGTTGGAGAGCCTTTTTAAACTAAATGTAGTTGTTGCAAAATGTTTTGGAGAGACATCACTAAATTCTGATTATTTTGTGTTTAATTACATTTTTTCTAGGATCAGATACAAAATGAAACAACACAGGTTTCATGGAGTATTTCAACTGAGGATGACATTATTTAGCCTCCAAGCTCAGTTAAGTTACAGGAAATTGCCAATAAGAATGCCAAGGACATCTCTACAGCCTTCACTATGTCAACTAAAGGGACTCGCTACTAATAAATATTTCCTAGTATAACCAGAATCTCTCTCTTAGCTCCGTGTCTCAAACGTACTTTGAAGCCCCGAAGAGGAATCTGTCGCTGTTGACCTATTCTTCACTGAGAAGGCAAGAATTTGTCTGTGAAACATCTCCAGAGTTGGAGTGATTGGTACCACAGAGCATGACCATTATATAACAATACCAGAATTGTTCCCTTTGCAAATTATTTGGAAATACGACAATGGTTCCACTGAGATAGAAGGGAAGCTGCCATATTTCTAAAAAGGCATAGACTGTCCTGCTGAAACAAGAAGAGAAGTTTCCAGGTTGGGGTGGAAAGCTGATTTCCTGAATGGAAGAGCATTGCATTGCTCTCTACCTGACCCTTAATGCGACACCGGGCTGAGCAGCAGGTGTGATCCCCAAGTCCCCTGGCCAGCTACGTCAGGGGCCTGAACCAAAGCTCCCTTCTGGACTACACCAGTGGGTTTCTTTCCCTTGGAAACCAGGGGAGTTAGGGAGAACAGGCTGCTCTGTGCCTGGATTTCACCAAGACACAAGGTTGATGTGTGGCTGGAGCACTCAGGCTCAGGAACTTGGAAGAGCTCCAGGTTCTCCAGATTGTTCAAGGGAGCACAGTCTTTCTGACAGCCCAAATGCAGGCACAGATAGGATGAAATATGCATTTCTACTTTGTTTATAAAGTTGAGCAGCTTTAAACCTTCTTTACAAAAAGGACAAATGCTGGTTGCTCACTATCAGTCTTCTGCCTCTGGGTAACTGTAACTAGCGGGTAACTCACACACAGAGCTCTCTCAAATGGCCCATGAACTTAGAGCACCACAGTCAGCATCTGAGGCTACACTGACTATGGATCCTATTCATTCCCTAAGGGAAGATGGAAAGATGAAGAACCACTCTTTAGGGTTGTTGAAAGACTTAAGGAGGAGGCAGAGGTGCAGGTGATGTACAAACGCTCCGCAGTGGTGGTGGCTGTTGACCATTACCGCTTTTGTGAGCCGGCTGGAGCCCTTTCATGAGCAGGCTGAAGCCTTTTCCAGGCAGTCTCGCTAAGGGACTTTGAGACATCGTATAGCCTCTCCCCTGGTCTTAAGACAGCACCGGCTGTGCTAACACCATTCCTGAGAGATAGCAGCCTAACCCGTTTTCTTAAAAAATGATGGAGCTCTGCTGTCTCCCTAGGCAATCCGTCCCCCACGTTTCACTGTTACATAACTTAATGCTCCTTTCCTCCAATTTAAGTCCATTAGTTCTTGAGGCCAGAGAACAGTTTGTCCCTTCGTTTTGCAGCTATTTCTATGTGTTTGAAAAAGGTTATCACGTCTCCCCTCAGTCTCCTCTACTCCAAACTAAGCAATCCCAGCTTGCCAGTTCATCACACAGAAGCCAGGCTGCTGCTGGCTGGTGATAGCTTTCAGTAACTGCTGACTGGGCTGGATTTGCACCAGCAGGCTGTAGGTGAAAGCCTTCAGCAGCTTTAGCTCTCTGAGCCAGGCTGTCCTTTCAAAGATGTGAAACTTTCTTCTCTAAGCCATTACAGCGCGTCAGTAAATATACATTACAGTACAGTAAATTTATGGAATTTTCGCTATCACATTAGGATTGATAACAGGAAGAAAGGAAAAGACACCTTATTTCGTGAAAGTGTACTGAAGGGCTAAACTTAAAACAGGCTTCTAAACAGGTCTCAAAGAGTAGAGAGGGAAAATGCAATATATTGTGTTAACACCCTCCCCACTCCATCCCCTCTACCAAACAAATGAAATGAAAGCATGAACCACGTCTTGGTTTGCAAATGAAACTTGGTATTTGTATTTGCTGCAATGTCTCCGAGTGTTGTTTTTCATTTTAGACTTTGCATGGTAGTAAACACTGCAATGCTTTACATTCATTAAGCTCGGGCCCATTTACTCTGTGCAGGCAAAGCAAGTGCATATATCTCAGACCCATAAAGCATCAGTTCAGAATTACACAGGAAATAAATGAGCCTAAGCCAGAAGTCCAATTTCCAGAGTCCAGCTCACTAAAGCTAAACAAGCACCTTAGATAAATATGGCCTATTTTAAATGAAACGTTAGTGTAATTTGATAACTGTCAATAATTCCCTCATTATGCTTAAATGAGCTTGTCATCCAAGGAGATTGCTGCATGGCTGATCTTAATTTGCTAATAAAAACCACAGAGAAGAATTTCAGCTAAGCTGGAACGATTTGATTCATAAAAGTGCAATAGTGCACTTTTTAAAGCGTTCCTTCCCAGTCCTGGCTCCTGACTGGCTGAAGCCCAAAGCCAGTTTGCTCTGCAGCCTGTAAGAAGGCAGCTTTGCTATGTAAGAACAATGAGTAATTGTCTCTCTAAATCACTATTATTCCTTAGCCCATTATATTTAATTTATTTTTAATCATGTTGTATAATAGAAATAAAATCATTGGATTAAGCATATATCTAGCAGCAGGAGCCCATTATCCTTTGACAATGTTCTGTTTCATTGACATTACATCTTCATTGTAGACAGTTTCCTTGCCATCATTAGTCCTAAAATGACTATTGGATTTCAAGGGTTTCTCCCTAATCCATAATAAGATTTACTTGCTAACAGCACAAAACAAAACAAAGATATGCTTCTATTGTTTTACTGCTGTGGAATTCTTATTTTAAGCTGTTCAGAAAAGTCAAGAATAAATGCAGATATTATAAGTATTTAAAGTTTTCCTGCATAATTCTGATTCAAGGGAAAGCCTCAGTAACTTTGTAAGCTTTGGATCTTTGTTACTCATTGTGGCTTTATTTTACTTAAGCAAGCAACAATACTTTGTCAGTTCCTGAACCGAGTAAGATCTACTATTCCTTGCACAGTAATTTTTTCAGACCAGTTAAAGCAAATCCCACTACAGTCCATTTTCTCCAGAAAGGGCTATGAGAGGTTCATCAGATTCCATGGGAAGAAAGAGGGAGAAACTTCCATGCCAAGGTTGCCAGCGATTCCTCTGTGATAAGTGCTAGCTAACAGAGTCAGCACTAATATCTGGAAGTTCAAAAACTCCTCTGGCATGCTGATCCCCATGGGATAATTCAACAGCTCTTCATTTGTACCAACGGCAGTCACAGTTAAATCTAAAACTAGATTTTTCCATACCCTATTAACAGCAGCATTAGAATGCAGCAGGGACCATCCAGAGAAAAGAGCGTTTTCTGTTATCTCATAGTTATCTTTGAGGAGGTGGCAGATTTCCCTGTGAAAATTATCCTTATAGATTGCCTCTTATTTAAGGATATGCTGGTACTATCAAGTGGTGCTCTTTTTATGCTGAAATTGCTAGCAACACTTAAGAGTATCTGCATGACTCTCTCAGCTGGGAGAGCAGCTTCAATAGATACCTGTTTTCCATATATGTAGACAAGCTATGACACTTTCACCCATACTGACATGATCTGCATAAGCCATGTGGTTTCCATTAAGAAGGGTCCATACAATATAGTCAACTCTCCATTATCTTGGCTAATAGGAGAATAGAATAACCCAGATAAAGGAAAGACATGCATAATTATTGCTTCCAGATAAGAGCTGGCTCAAATATTTCTGCACTGTGCTCCCCAGACAGAGCTTGTACTTCTCTCAGAGCTTGCTAACTTAGGGTTTATTAACTCAGGCATTACCTGCATCCATCTGGTACAAGCTAGGCAGCTTGGTGTCTATGATTTAATCACCCCACAAGTAATCTACTAACCGATTATTGTCTTGGCTATAATTAAATAACAACTTCCATATTCACCCTTTTATATGTGCTGATACTGATACAGCGGAGACCCAGTCATGCATGGCCATGTCAAGGTTGAATGTGGCATAATGAGGAAAGGCAAATTATGCATGAAATGCAAGAGGAGTATGTTCAAAAGACAAGGGAATGCAGAAGGCACACAATGATGTAGAAGGGCTTTATATTCACATCTAACAACCCAGAATTAACACAAGCATTTCCAGATAGCCCTCACAGAGGAAGTATGCTCAAGACTGTCACAGGTAACACATGCATGAACTAGAAGTACCTTTCTACATGAATTGTCAGAGGGTTTTTTTTTTTATTGTGTTGCAATTACTCAGCCACATTGAACATTTGTCAGTTGTGAGTTCTCATAATCTGTAATCTCCACAGACCTTTTAGTACTGATACATAGCCTTCCTGACCTCAGCATTGGTATATGAATTGTATTGTTCAGTCACAAGAGACACTCAGTTCTGTTACAGACATATGGGCAAAACATTGTCTTCACTACTATAGAAAGAAATACAGATTCTCTTACAAAGAAAATGAAAATGTTGCAAACAATTTTTTTCTGGATTCTTATGGGAGGAAAGGGATTACAAAGAAATAAACTTAATGAAATCAGCAACACAATTTCTTATACATTGAAGTGAATCATCTTATAGAAACAAAACCATTGCCAGGCAAGTTTTCAATGTTGTACTTGTACATGACATTGTGTTGAGGAATTGATGATTATATGCTGCCACATTCCATGTTGCATTTATGAATTAGCATTGCCTTGGTTTGTCTGCACGTTACAATTAGACAGCGCTACACAATGACGCAAGCCACAGGCCAAGCTGTAAAGGGAAAATTGATGGGTTTGAGAAGTTAGCCATATCATGTGATGTTACTAGACTGGTTACAGAAAAAGCAACTGACAGCAAATCACAGTGCCACACCTATCAAATCCCTAAATATCTGTTCATTTTGCTTAAAGCATCACATACAGTGTTTAAATCACTGCGGAGGTCCTGGACAACATTTTCTATACTCCTGGTATCCTTCAGAATCTCAATGCTTTGCGTATATGGATTGAAATACACAGAGAAGGGACGATTGATTGATTTGGCAAAGTCCCTGAAAGAAAAAAGAAAATTAACACCTCTTTTTTTTCAACTGCTAAAGAAGAGAAAATTAGATTTTTGAGTCAAGGGAAATAATTTACCTCATCTTTTCTTTGGCTTCTTCAAAACTTTCTGAAACAAAGTAAGCTTCCTGGAAAGTAGTGATAAGGCATTCTTGCAAACAGGTTGTCTTTGGATCAAATGTTTTCACATTGGCCTTGTCAGAGAGAGCATGCTGCAAAATACACCACAGGATCTGTTAAACCATATTTTGATACTGCTGTTCATATACACAGCTGTTCATATATACAGCTTTTATATCACTGTGCTGTATGTTTCCCATTAGTTGGTAGCCTCTCTTGTTTTACATACAGTGGTTTTTCAGTTTGAACAGAATAAATCATTTGTTACTTAAAAGCTCTTTTTATGAGAGTAATTTTTTCCCAAAAATAATTATTAAAATAATAAAGAGGAGACTAGAAATGCACCTGCCATGTAGGCATACAGACTGAAATCTTCAGCTGCAAACAGGAAAGTCATCAAATAACCATTCCTGAAAAATTATCTATACAACTACAAATATGTATGTCTCCAAAACACCACTGAACTGGCAGAATTGATCATTGTCTTGGTGGGTGAACTGAGTCTCACCAAACCATTCATATAATCTGTGCTTTACATTTTCATGCCAAAATCATATACTATTTTCCTGACAGTGAGTTTAAGAGTGAAACTATATATCTGAAAACCCATTAAATAACGCCCATTTCTTGCATGCTGATGAAATACATTACCCTTCTGCCATGTACACCTGAGCAATAACGCTCTGTATAGTACTGCAAGGAAAAAATAACTAAATAAACAGGCATAGATAAGTACAGAGCAGACACTGGGCAGATGAGGCATCAAATGCTGCTATGCAGAGGAGAGATTTCCAATTAGCCTTTCTCTTTACGTGACTGGCACAAGCCACTAGAAAGGGCACAGAGGTTTCAAAACTGCAAATCAGGTACTGAGACATTTTCCAACACAATCTTTTTCTAGCTCCCCTTTCCACTTGAATACTTTTGTTAGCTTTTGGATCTACCTTAACTTTTAGAGCACACATATTTTCATCCTCAGTGCTCTGTACAGAAGTACAACATACGGAAGGAGAGCATATTTAGGTCAACTTTCAACTTCCTTTAGTCCCCTAATATCTATCCATAGTGAAGATGTGCATGAAAAGCATAGAGAAATGACAGGGAGGGAGTAGATCCCTGAGGTCCATAGGTGCCTCTTATTTCTTTACTTTCTTTCTGCATGGACTTTTTTTACAGCAGAGTAAGGTATTAACCTTAAGGTATTCACCACACCTTTTATCCAAGCTCTTGCTTATGCTCATTCCTAAATCCCTGTGAAAGGCTCTGAAAATGTCACACTAGTTCTCAACCTGCAGTCTCCAAATAACAGGACATAAAATTGGAACAAGAACCTCTTCCTCCCACCTCCTCTCTCTCCAAAAATAAATACATGAAAAATTAATGCATAGAATCTTAAAATGTCAGAGAACTATCTTTCTTTAGTACATGTATCTTTTCCTTCTCACAAGGTTTGCTGTTTCTAGCCAGCCATCAGTTAAACAGGTTTGAAAACAAAAATCAAAAATGGTCTGTCTTAACCAGCATCCTCTTCTAAATGGATTGCAGGAACAGGCTCACCGTATTAGGCCCCTGTCCATATCCCTGTTGTCACTTTCTCCTTGCAGAGCCATGGTGTGGTAGAGTGCCTGTAAATTTAGGCATTTACCTCCTTCTATCGAAATTAATTTGTTTTTCTTGACTGGGAATTATAATAGGCTCCCTGGGAGGTTAATTATAGATAAAAACATCTCCTCTTAAGGTGCCTTTATACTTCCAGGTGAAACTTGATGCCTCAAATGCCTAAAGCACAAAGTTTTAAAACTCTGAGTGGATTGAGTGAAGCCCTGTGTAGGGAATCAAGAGAGTGATACAGGCCACGTTTTCTTAAGAACTGAATCAGTAGGTGACCACATCTGGCTCATGGATTATTTGCTGTACAGTGACAGCTTCAACACAAAGTGTGACAGTGTTGTCCTCTCCTCTTCTCCTCCACTCACTAATGGCCTCTGCTGGGCCAAGTCTACTCCTTGGGATTGAAGCCATCAGAGGCAAGAAGGAATGCAGCCTGTGGCTCCTACATCCTGATTTTATAGAAGGGGAGAGTTTAAAGAGAAGCAAAAGCTAATTCTTTATCACAGTGGATGTCCTCTGAGAAAGCCTTTCTGGTTATTCTCCTCACATTATCTATATGAAATGACTTCTACTTTCTGGATCCCAGTTTAGTTTACGCATGAGCAGAGCTGCTGCTTCACAAAGCAACCCTGCAGAGACTGGGATGTGCAGACACCAGGAAACACACAACCTGGAAACAGAGGGTAAAGAATTCAGACATGCCTTCAAAGTTAGGTGACAACTGATCAGTTATTCTTAGGATTGTATTTTGGGAATGAAGCGCCTAAATTCTGATGAATTCCCACCTAAGACACCCATGTCCCTTCTAGGATATGGTCTTTTGGCTCTTGCATCAAGTAGGCATTGTCATGGCTACCAAAGCAATGGGAAACATATTTGCAAATCTGGATGGTGTTTTCAAATTCTGCAGCCTGGCATCCGTAGCGCCTACTATTGAGTTGACATGCTGACACCAGCAATGCCAGAGTTCAGCAACTGAGCTGACCCTCCAGACAAACCTTCAGACAGACCATAAACTGTCTAATGTGAACTAGGATAGTCAGGACACTGACTCAAAGCCGAACTAGAGTTTTTTTTCAGAAACACTACAGTGCTCTAAAATGTTGGTCCTTGGCACTCCCAACATTATAAAGTACAGAATCTCAACAAAAAACTTTGTCTGGTGAGTCCAAAAGCCCTCAAGCTCGGCCTGTATTTTTTTTTAATGAATACTGTTCACTTATGTTTTGGTTGGACATTCAGTTCTTCAGTGAACTCAAATGAGTAAGCATTCAATATGGATTTCTCCATCAGAAACCTCTTCAGTTATCCACCTCCAATGAGATGTCAAGGCTAACAATCATATGGAAAATAGCTTTTGGTCAAATAGAGCATCTTACCATCTTGTGGATTTGTGGTAACTGTGTCTAATGGCCCATTCATACAAACTGTAGTGCTTATGCTAATAGAGCTATTGGCGATTCTCCTTCAGTTCAAGCAACAACAGTTTGGATTGAAACTTCCAAATGAATCATCACTGATTCCCAGGAAAAGCAGCAGTATCAGACAACTGGACAGCTTAAGAATTAGACAATTGCTCATATTGGAAATAAGCATAACACTAAAGAAATGCCTCCACTCCCTGCTAGATCAAAGGTTAAGAGAGTGATGGAGGTACCTAACCACACGTCTCTAGGGCCTAGGATGTCTGATGCATCTGTACAGGGATGGAAGATATAGCACAGCACCTAAAGAAGACTTACACGTTTCTGGAGTGGCAGCTGGAGAGCTGGTCAGATATACTGGGGCATCTCAGATGGCACCAGGCATTTACACTGAGCAACTGTGAATCATTTCCTAAGTGACCACTATCACTGACACGTGAAAAAAGTTTGGTCTTGTAATTTCTCCTTTAAGTATAAAAAATGGAGTGTAATAATACAACTTGGAGCTTTTCAGTTTCACCAAAAAAAACCTGAAAACCCAAAAAGCAAAATCTTCAGCTAGCAAGGGGAAAACTTGAGTTATAAATACTGCACTGTCTGAGGAGTACAGGAGGGCAGAATAAGAACACAGGTGAGAAGTGTGCCAGTACTGATTTTATCACCTTGTTATTCCGGGGGGGGGATGGACAGGGGGGACACAACGACAGGGGGACACACAGAGTCTTGGAAAACCTGCTCTTTAATGTTTTTCTGCTTATCTACAACATAGGTTGCAAATCTGACAGTGTCCTGATTTTACCAGGATTTTTTTTATTTCATCAGTATAATTTTATATATTGTTCAGACAAATGAGGAAAAGACTTTCTTTTTAAAAAGAGCACTAAAATGAGCATCTGGGATCCAGGAGTTTTTTTCTCCATCATCTCCATCCTCTTCAGAAAACAGAGCCAAAACTTGTATTTGAATCTTTTTGGTTATAAAGGCTAATGCTGGCTCTTCTTCACATAAATTATTATTAAAACAAAATATGACCGGATATTGTATTTGACTTTGAAAATCTATACAGAAAGATTTGAAGTCTATCTCTCTGTTAAATATAGAAGCATATAATAGGGATATACGACTTGATCTACAGCCAACTGAAGTTGATAGGAGACTCCTTTAATGAAAGGGTTCAAGAGAGCATCATACAAAGTAAATGGATTAAAGTTTCCAAAGACATTTGGACTGCCTTTTAGAAATAGTTTTAATAATTGAAATGTATATTATTTCTGCCTTATCTCTAAGCCTCAAATATATACTGTGTAATAGCGTTAGCTAGAGTTAACCTGACTATATTAGGCAGAACATTTTATAACTACTTACTGTATTATTTGGTTTCCCCCAGGCTTCATTTTTAATCTTCTCTTCCTCCTTATTTTGTTGTGCTTTTAAATTTTTTTTGCTTGATGCTTCCATAGCATGCACATCAGGAGTTGCATTTTTTTAATATCTGAAATTTGAAGTCTAAATACTGAGTGGGGAAAAAGGCTTGAAGGGAAACCTATATTGATAGGCTGGTGCCCACATTTCTCTAGCTTTTATAGTTCTTTGTTGCTAAAGCTGTTGACCAGATTTGTGGAGTGGAGCAGTGTAATATAGAAAGAGGGATGACTGAACAAGCCATTCCTCATCTGAAAGGCCCAAATACTGCTGGCCACTTCCACCCTGCAAATAGTGCAACTTATTTATTTCTATAAGTTTCTAGAAATTATACATAAAATTGGCCACTGTTTTGTTTCGTGTGAACACTGTTGCATTGAAAAGAGAGCTGATAGGGAGGGCAGCTGCAGAAAGGCTTTTCTTCTTGCTGACAAAAGCATATTAATATCAAATGCCTGTAAAGTCAACGTAGCAAAATTCAACACTGAAACAACATCTGCATTCCCAGTGACAAGGATAAATAAGTATTTGAACTTCTTCACAGAAGGGACTATGGGCCCACAATTGCCACTGTCTTAAGAATGGCAGTAGTTATTTCTGAAAGGACTTCACTCTGACTCCTGTGAGAAGTATGGGTGTTGCACACACGAGGGTCAGACTTCATGGCCATGCAGTCTGAGTCTCCTATTCATCCCCACTCACCACGGAAATAGCCAGTATTGTTGTCATCATTTTCAGAGCAATTGCTGCCATCCATTAGCATTTCAGTTACAATCAGGATATTGATATAATCAAGATCTCAACTACAGTCTTATGTAAGTCAATGCAATATTAGCATTATCTTTCAGACACCTTCTGGTCAAGGAAGAAATTTTCCCTCCCAAGGGGTGCTAGGAGATACAGGCAGAGGTAAGGGAGGTTGCTTTCCCAGGAAACATCAGAGACCGGCAATGGCGTGATGCAAGGCTGTGCACCAATGTCACGGCTGCCCAGACATTCTCTTTCCTAAGCACCTGCTTGATGTATCTTGTTGACAAGAAGCACACTCACTGCCAGGTTTCTGGTCTAGAAACAGCTTCTCCCATGGTCAGATTAGCAGAAAACTTAGTAGTTTCTTGCATTTTTTCCCTTACCTTTTACCTTCTTTTCTACTGTGGAGCACAGTCCCACAAAGACTTTCTGGACATTCTTCACCTTATCAGTTCCTTCATAGAGACTATGGCTACTTGTGGTATGGTGCTGTTCTGTGCCTGCAGCTTAGTCTCTCAATAACTGAAACATCTAACTTAAGTTCCTATGCTTGCTATATGCAAGATCTAGTGACATTTAATAGCTTATGATACACAAGAGGTCAACCCAGATGATCTAACAGTCCCTTCTGGCTTCACATCTATGAAATATATATGTAGTGTAATAGAAATGTATATAATATTATTGATTTATGGCAAAATTATTATTATATACATATATATGGCCATACCTTTGAAGCAGATCAATATAGTGCATTAATGTGCACATTATTTAATTTTTACTGTTGCTTTTCAAAAGGATTATCCTTTGCATTTATACTTTGAGATTATGGCTGAATGAAGAACACAGATTTGGGATCACAAATGTGTGGTAACAAAATATGCACACTTGACAAGAATAATGTGTTTGTTTATGACATGGATGGTAGAAGATTTATTATGTTCTTGACTATTCATTTCCTTGCTTTTACGCCCTTAGATTTTGTAAATGATGTAATAGGTATTTTCAGGGTCATCACCTAATGACTGTAACTGTTAGTTTAAATAAAAGGCCTGATTCTCTGCAGAATCCTGCACAGAATTTGGGGCTCAGCACTGAATGTTGTTGAGCCAGAGGAAAAGAAGTGGGACATGCTAATCTCTTTGCATTTAACCATCTTTGCACTGTGGGTATAAAATATTGTCAGGCTGATACAGAATGCTGCTGTGGCTGAAGAATGCACTGAACTTAGAGCAACTGTAATGCAATCAAAGAAAAAATATTGGAGAAGGTAATTTTCTTCAACCTTTTTTCTACTAATGAAAGAATAGCAATTTGACTAATGAGCTTTGCCATGAATATTCTCAGCTACAGGTGAAACAAACAGCAAAAAGAGACTGAGATACTTCTATTAAACTGCCAGGTAGTTCACTGAAAGCCAGCCCAGGAGGGTGGGAGGATGCTTAAACACAAATAAACAGCAGATATATTGCTAAACAGTTTGTAAATACTATTCTGTATATGCTTTCTAAAACCAAATGTTTACTTGAAAAGCCACCAAGAGTTCATTTGGGTCCCAGAAGATAGTACTCCTCCCTCTCCTTCCCCTTCCCTCCCATCTTGCCAACAGAGAGATGTATTATGTCCCAAAATACTACACTTGTGACAAAATACCTTTTGCTTGTTCCCTATGTTTTCTAGGCATAAAAAGAGGCAATAAATGATCCACTGCAACTACTCACACCATGCAAAGTTAAACACTTTCACCTTTATAAGAATAGGGCTCTATGTATTGTCACATAGGCATGTACGTCAAGTCTAACATGAGTTTATAAGCATTCCTTAATTTTAAACATGATTAATCTACTGAATCAGGGCCTTAATAAATGTTGTTCTTTTCATATCAATAACAAATCCATTGAAATACACTGGATTACTTACAACAGAATCGTGTCTGATTTCAAAACATTTTTGTGTGTGTATTAAAAATATATGCTTCTCTTCTAAACAAAGCTTTCAGAGCCCAAGGCACCCTTACCTGTTAGAACCTATGAGCCTCCTTTTACAAGAAATGCAAATTCAAACAGAAATAAGTTTTGTAGTTTATAGTTGCTTTGGTACTTCGGGCCTTACAAATCCATTTCATGCTTCAAGTGCCAGCTGATATTTCAAGCAAAGCTTTTAGGTCAATATCACGTTTTAAAAGTCAGCTTTTTATCTTGAGAACTTTAACTATTATTTGAAAGTCAAAATATTTTACATCCAACTATTATTTTGTAAGATTAAAAGAAAGTTGATCCTGCTTTAAGGGTACATACCTTTAATTCGCCAATAGAAGACAGAAGTCCTGCCCCGTAAGCACGTAGTTGTCCTTCTTGCTTGCAAAGGCCAAATTCAATCGTAAAAAAATAGCACTGTAAAATATACAGATACATACAGTGTAGTTGCAAACAGGCACTTCAGCAATGACAATCGGTACCATATTCACTTGATTGCCCCACTTCTTCAGAATTTCATGTCTTTAATATAACTTCAGATAAAGTATGTTATTACTGCTAAGTACTTTAAATGTCGTGTTCTGCAGTAAGGGAGTTTTGCACAAAAATATGAGATTCTGCTTTTTTTCTGGGCACCCAAGCAGTTCGCAGGAATGGCCAGTTAGGAACAGACAAGCAAGATCATTTAGGTACCAAAGGTGCTGATAGTAATCTGCAGAGATTTTTGAAACCTTCTGAAATAAATGAGGTGCCTTAAAATAAAATCCTGCAAGGTAGTTGGTCTGCCTGTCTAGGAACCTCTGAAGATCTCTGAGATCTAGTTCAGAGCACTCAGCTTTAAGCTCAAGCTGATGCCACTTTAAAGTCTGGCACGTATTTAAGTGCTGTCTTGAGTTATAATGAACTTACTTATATGTATGTGCGTAAGAGCCTTCTTGAGCCAAGGCCTTAGTCTTCACTAGATTTTACTCTGTCATAAATGAAGAACTAATATGCCACTTGGCTTCTTAAATTACAGAAAGAAAATTACAGTCAGCCGAATGAGTTCACTTGACCAATCCATTACAATTGTTCTTTAGGTCTCCATTCAATCAGGTAACATATCTGAGCTGTAACACTGATGAGAAGCTGTGAAATAAATGTGCTAAATCAGCACAACAGTACTGTATCTAACTCAGCTGTATCCACCCAACAAAGTTAAATGTTAGGAAGACCATAAGAAGCACAGATAGCCCACTGTCCACTAAATGCAAAAGACGACAGTCACTTCTGCTCCTATGGTACTGAGTTTTAGTTTGGTTTTGTTAGGACACATCAAGATTGTCTTTTGATGTTAGATCAAACCGTTGAGATTAAGCTAGTAACTATTGCTACATATAAAGGTTTTAGGAAGTTGATTTCTAACTTATACAAAAATACTGCATATACACACACACACACACACACCCCCATATGTGTGTGTTTATTACATTATCTGACAATTCCAGTTTTTGTGCAAAGGGACATTAACACCACTGAACCTAACATGTCTTTGCAGGAAATATGAATTTAGGATAAGAAACAACCCAGTATTTGGTACTAAATCTTAAGTTTTTCTGAATAACTTGAGAATGGATCCTAACACGATGATTTTTTTTGGTCCATTTCCTCCTTAATCCCCCCCTCTCTTCCAGGCTGAGTATCATACTAAATGCGAAAGAGCAGAAATTAACAGTTCTTTTAAGTTCAACAAATGTTTAGAAATTGAGAAATTATTCATTTCTCTGCCTCTCATAAAAGTTCTGTAGAGTTAGTGATTCATGCAGCATAGCACTATGTAGAAGGGTGTAATAAAAAAGAATTAAAACATGAGCCCTGTGTCTGATCCAAACCTGCTAAGTCAGCTGGGAAGAAGGAAAGGTTGCAGTGACTTCAAATGTCTTGAGTTAGATTCCATCACAGCAGTCAAAGGCACAGATATCCACAAGAGCAGGTGAAAGCACAACATTGTCAAACAAAAAAATCAAAGTTCCACCTCTGGCTTTGCTATTGACTCAGACAAGCCAAGTTGGCATAAAAATTTTCATTAGATGCAATGAGCTGATGTCAACACTTAGAGGAAGGCCAAGACAACTGGCTTCCAAAAAAGATGTCTCGGGGACAAACAGCCAGGCACACATAATGACAAAGGCATCACTGTAGGAGTGATACGTGAAGCTGAGAGACCTACCACCAAGAAGAGTACAAACTTAGCTTCCCTGCCTAAATATTTTGCCAGAAAAACCTTCAGGAGGCTACAGTCCTTGTTCTGTACATGCTGCCATTGTCAGCAATGAACCACTCAGCTTTACACTTAAATCCCACTAATGTCCTTGAATTTGCCCCCTCCCCCTCAATTCTCTTAAAAGAACCCATCAGGTAGTTGTTATGCTCTGACATAAACAACCTGACAGATACACAGCAGAACTGGGCTCCTGATAAAACACAGTGATCACAGTAATTTTCATTCTTAAAACCAACAGCAGCTAAAAGGGGGGAGTCTGGTGTTTGTCTGTTACGGGTCTGTAAGAGAAGCCATGACTTTGTCCCCATATGTGGGACACATTTACTGTAGCCCTTCCTCAGGCTGAGGAGGACCAAACCGACATCATGCTGCTCCCAGGAGAATGCCCACTCGGCAACCCAGAGGGCCAGCGGAGGGAGGGAAGAGAAACACTCTCCACTCCCCTGAGGATGTGCACTCATGGGGAAGGAAGGGGCAGAAGGCAGAGAGCTAACGCTGGCACAGGAGAGAGCAATCCCTGCTGCCCAGGGGTAGGGTGTTCACAAGACAGAGGGAGACCTCGATTTCGCTTCCTCCTTGATGGATAAATAGCACACAAAGAGGGAGCTTTTTTTACTTAAGTTCAAAAATTATTATAATTGTTACTATTATGAAAGGGAGTCATATTTATGAGCCAACACTTGCTGATGAGAGCCTATCTTGAGTATTGATAAGACTTGCACTCTCAGTATAACTCAAATAAAATGCGTACAAAATGACCAGATGATAAAATACGTCTGCCTACTACTAACTTGTGGTATTAAGCTATAGCATTAAGAAAAGCCCTTCAGATGAAAAGCTGATTTTTTGATAAGTTTGCCATATGCAACAACTACAATTTCTGTATTTAAGAGAGCTCTGCTTAGCTAAGAAAATGAGATAGCTCACCCAATGCTGCCATCTTCAGATCATTAGTCAGCAATACACGATTCCCCCCACGCTCCCACTCACGGACAAACACGCAGAGGCGGCTCGGTGCATTACGAGACTCCGCAGGCTTTGGCAAGGTGTGCTTTCAAGTCTACAAACATCGAGGCATACTGATAAGGATGTTAAATATTAACTATATAGAGACACTTTTTATAGGCCAGACCCACTATGTGCCTCTCTTTGTATGGTAAACTACACTGACTGTGGTACTCTGTATATTATATACAGGATAACTGCACCGGAGCAGAAATGACTGAACAAAGAAATGGCTGTTGAGACGAATAAATTTTTTAAAGCCTCACCTGAAGGCAAATAGCTGATTATTACATTGTTGTTACATGTAGGCTGGTGAATGCAAGCATGAATGGGGCATGCAGGCTCCCATATTCTGATTTCAAATCTTGGACCTGTCTCTGACATACTCCCCAGCCTGCGGCCCCAAACATGTGGCTCCTCTACAAGCTACAAAAATATCTTGTCAGCTCCCTTTACTTCAAGTTCCACCTCATCTTTCGGGTGAAGTGTGGCTTTGCTACAACCTATAGGTAGCCTCTTTAAGTAGGAAAGGTGTCTTTCCATGTTGTATAAATTCTGTAGTTCTTGAAGAGCCTTCCACTGAAATGCCGCTCTGTTAGCCAAATCAGCAAAATAAGATGAAGAATCAAAGTACCAAATAAGGATTAAAAATAATTTTTAAGCCAAGAGACATCAATGTAATGATCAAGACTGTGCCAGGAGCACAAGACAGTGTACAATATGATTTTAATTTACTTCTCTTATTTAACAAAGGTATATGAAAGATACTTTACAGTCATGCTCATGAAACACTGTCTACATGGGTTCAAAAATTATTAAATAGATCCATGGAAGAAAATCCTATTAAGGGCTATTAAATACTAATATAGCAGATCTCTTCCTTCAGAGTCCCTGAATCAAAAGTCATTGGCAACTAAAGCAGTATACCAGGAAGATATCACCACCATATGGCTTTAGACCTACACTGTCCTCCAGATGTGTGTAATTTGCTAGTGTCAGAGACAAGATACTGGGGTAGCTGGTCTGGCCCAGTCTATGTGCAATTGTAAGAGTCAGATTAGTTGTCCTACTATTGACAGGAAAGATACAGAACAGATCAAGTCCTGGCAAACTCCAAGCCTGGTCTCCAGGGTAAACACAATGTCTATTCTTCATGTTCAGGTACTGTCCTGCATTATAAACTGGGCTACCAAAAAGAAAAAGAAAATCTCAGTGACAGCTATGACAGCTAATAAAAAAAAAATCATCATTCAAGGGTGTTTAGAAGTTTTCAAAGGCAGGAAAAAAGGTCTGATAAGCTCAACTCTCCTCATCCGACTGGTTTCTAAGGCTTTGAAAAATCACTCCTCACATCACATAATTTTGAATTTGGGAATCTCCCTCCTGGGACCTGTGCAAAGAGCTTGTGCAGGGTGTTGGGTGCTAATGTCACAGAGTCAGTACTTCAAAATCTGACTTGTCCATAAAAAGGCCTTTCAAGCCATTCCACTTCACTTAGTTTTCTTTGGTATAGCTTAGAGACCAGTATTTGTGTTCACTTGGCAATTTTCAGCATGATGTATAACATGATATTTTATCTGTTCTCTAAAAGTACCTTGTAAAGATGTTGTCAGGATGAGTCCTGAGAACACCAACCATGTCAAGAGCTGATTCACTTGCACTCCCTGCTGCAAGGGGGAAGAAGGGGAGAATGAGTAACTGCCTGACTGCAACCCTAGCACATGGACAGGAATATTCACAACTACAGGAACTGCTAATGGGATGGGGCTACAGCCCCAAGCTGACATGTAGTAGCACAATCAATCACTTTTTATATATATAAAATTAGTTGCCATGAAGACAATAGAACTACTAATGTGTGTAAATACTTGCAAGACCAGTGCCAAATAAGTATCCTTAAGAAAACGTCTTTACATTCTTTCTACCGGATTTAAGATTTCAAAGGATATTTGAACGGACCACTCTTAATTCAGATGTGTGTGATATGTTCACCATATGCAAAGATTAATTCGTTTTTCTTTAGAAGAGGAGGCCTTTGATATTTTAGCTCTCAAATTACTCACCTAGAGATTAAATCTCTCATATAGTTGTAATTATCTCGTAAGAAGATAGTTATATACAACTGAAAAACTTTCAAAAATCCCATTGTTAGAAATTAATCCTAAGAATTAATGAAGTAAAGGTGTTTTCTTTCCCCCTGTAAAAGTTGCTCAAATTGCAGGCAAATGTTGATTCAGAGATATCGGTGACTCCTGTTTGTGCTTTCTTTCTTCATTCAGAGCTGGTACAAATAAATTTGTGAACAGTTGCTTATTTTTCAATCTCAAAGACGTCAATAGTCACCAAAAACACAGCTGGCATTTCACATTTGACTGAATTATTCAAAATTCACCGTCTGTTGAGTAGTATCAGGAATGCTCCACTACAAGAAACAGATAGATCTAACACAGGTAACCCAGGCAACTAGCCAGTACAGCCCAATGTTGGAGTCCAGACATCAAGCAATACTGGCTATTTGACAGCTATTCATGCAGGAACATTATTGAGTAAAAATGCAGGGAGATTTTTGAACAACAAATAAATCTCATGATGAGCTTGTGAATAGATCAAAAGCAGAAAAGAAGTAAAATTCAATGGCTAAGTCTTTCATTACAGATGATTCGCCTACCTCCAACAAAGGCAGTGACCCTGTTCACGGCCAACAGCATTTCTAAATAAGAAAAAAAAGTTTAATTTTTCAGAGTTACCTTCTTGAAGTATTTTGTTTAGTCTGCCACTTTGAAATGTATTTAGGTTCACTGAAATGAGGTTTCCTTCGGGAATTTCAAAGGGTGTATATTTAACGATATTCTCCTTTTTCCCTCATCTGACTGCTTTGCATTCAGACCTTTCACTAAGGGTGAATGCTTGGAACAATCTCTTTATAAACAGAAGTTTGAGTAGATGTGGTGCCGCTCATTAGAGCACTCGGGGATAGACACACACCAGCTTTCGCATTTCTGTTGACAGCCATAGCACACAGTATCACTACATGCAAATTCCTCTAATGCAGAGGCTTGACATACTCAGAGAAAGCATGCACTATAGTGAGCACAGGGGGGCTTAACCCCTTGTGAATACTTTGAAATGATATGTTTCTTTTTTCAGGATTTTCTGGAGAAACCCTCATAATAGTAACGAAAATAAAATTATCATCATGAGTTTGTAAAGACGCAGAAAATGTACCTCAAGCAACACAATGCTACAGTGGTATCAGTAAGGAGGTAACTCTATACTTTCAACACTGGGGAGCCCAGCCAAGACAAGACAATGTGTATGGCAGCTGCCTACCTTGCAGGTGCAATATGTCTTCTGGAATAAGATCTGGAGGACATCCCTACTAACACCTCTGTGTCTCTTGAGAGAATGTGTCTTTCTGTTGTTCATTCTCACATGAAGGAGGCCTTCTTGCTACTCTGAAGTGAGTAGAGAGAATGGACGACAAAGCACTTCTGGGATCTTTCTGCTGCTGCCGCTCCAAAAGAAATTAGTTCCCACAGACTTGGAGCCACTGGATACCCCACTCCATGTTTGAATTACTCCTAAATAATCTGAATTTAGGCTTGCTCTGCACAATGATGATGTCTGTCCACCCCTCTCATTTCATCTCAGTTGAAAACCTTGGAGACCTTTGGAGCTGCAGAATCAGGAACCTCAACACTTAAGCAGAAGGTGTTTCTGCGTAAAAGGCTGGTGTTTCCTGGCAGGGCAGCAATTCCCCTCCACCAAAGGTAGTGGTCACAGAGATGACGCAAAAAATCAATCCCACAAAAGCACACTTGCTTTAAGTTCCTCAACACTGTCAGAGAAAGAACTCCTGTTTTTTTCAACATAATTAACTAATAGTGCTGAAGCTTAATATGCAGCTAAGGAGATGAGACCATTGAAACTATGAACTGCTGCTTAGATCATTTGTTAAACATAAGGCATTGAAGCCCTAATGCTTTACCCTTCCTATTTCCCCTTCACTATCATTTGACTCTTATCTTGAACAATTTCTAAAACCTGGGGTTTTAAGGTTTATTAATTTTGTACGGAGTAATTAAGAACAAATGATGTGCAATAATGAGCCATTCCCTTTCCACTTTATTTTACAACATGTAACATGAATTCATGTTCGGAGCTCCCTACGGTAGCTGAAGTGAATATTTGCTCATTTCTTTTTCAAGCTGTTGCTTCAAATTTCAGCCATCTAGAGATTTCACACAGTTAACACAAGAGGCACAGTCAGGTCTTTTGACATGTTAGCTGGGACTCCAAGAGATGGAGTCCTCTGAAAGTCAAACTAAAAAGAAAAAAAAAAAAGCTGAGTAAACATATGTCACTGCTGTCCAACCACACTCTTCAGTCTATGCTGCCTCATGTGACACACTTGATCCACCATGATCCTTCACAATTCACAGGCTGCAAGCAGGGACTGTCTTTAGGGCTCTGCCATTCCTGTTTTCCAGATCTTTGTCCTGCTACCCTTTCAAATGAGGACTTTGCATTAACAAAACCTATCAAAGCAAGAACAGTCCTGATTTTCTATGCTACATGGGCAAGGGCTGGCACCCCAGAAGTGCTCCCTCAGCACTGTGGCTTGTGCTACAGCTTGGAGAATGTGACTCCTCTAGCAAAGAGCCAGGGACTTGAACACTGACAGGGTGGCATGACACAAGTGAGAGCAGAATTTGGAACAAATACACATACAAGAGATCATTTAGCTGTCCTTCACCTGACACCACTCCCATTTTATAGGGAGTCATCAACCCTAGTACTGTTGCCCAAGTTGTGAACTGCATTGCTTAGAAGAATACCCAGAGAACAGATGAGAACAACCTCAGACACTTCTCTTTCTCCAGCATCCAGAGCCAACATCTCTACAAAAGCCTAGCCCATCCCTCAGGACCTGTTTCCCACAGTCACCTGTAGACCTCAGCACTGGTCAAACATAGTTTCCCCTCCTCTAAAAAGACCAACTTCCACTCCTCAGCAAGCACACTAAGAAGGAGACTCAGAAGAGAAGGCATAAAGTTGCAATACTCTTGAAATACCAAGAAAACCTCTTCAGGCTGGGGAGGCAGAGTCGGCCCTTTTGAACATGCTGCAATGCTCTAAGGAAACTGCATAAGCGGAAAACTGGCACCGGAGTCTCTTCCACTTATCCTGGGAGAAGCTTTTGATAGACTGGTAAGGTAAATCCACAGATTAACAACACGCAAAGGTACAGCAACAAATCACAGTACAGGCATTCCTCATTTTATATGCAGAGAGTTTACTGAATCACTGCCCTATGCCAGTCCACTGTCAGAATTAATTACTGTGAGTTGTAAGGCCTCTTTAATAACTATCCTTGGCCAGCCCAGAGACAGACCCCCAGTGTCCTCCCTAGCAGGGATTCCCCTGGGGAAGACACCAGGCACATGTGGTGCTTCTCAGGATGCCATTCCCTGGAGCAGGCTGTGTCCCCCCTAATTGCCAGGCCAATTACGGCATATGGCACTTGCACTGCAGGGAGTGATGCAGAAGAGCCACTGAGCCTCCCATGACATTTTAGGCGAGGAGGGGTATGAGGTTCTTGTGTACATGAGAGCAGGAAAAGTCCTAATGTATCTGCTAATGAGGGGAAGTCATATCTTCAGAAAGGGGAGCAGCCTCCTGGGGCTGGAAGGATCTCAGAACTTTCGCAAGCCCTGAAATTGTGGAGGCAGAAAAAACATTGAAGAGACAGGGACAACTTGCCAGTGAAGTTTTACAATTCTTATTTCAAGGAAAAAATGCACTATTTCTTCACAGTCATATCTATTTCAAATTTATTTTTGAGGCCCAAAAAAGGGTAGGACTTCATTCCAAAAATAACAGCATCCACACTAATTTTCTAAAAATTTAAAAAAGAAAATTAACTTCTTGCATCTATCTACTGAAAACTGATTTAATAGCTAAGACTTGTTTTCAAACATCACAGTTTCCAACAGCAACACTGCATTTAAACTCAATGTTCTTTTAATCACATAAATGCAAAGGGACTCCCAAAAGCTTTTGTGGCTCTTAATGCATTTGCTTAACCTGCCTTGCAAAAAAACCCAAAAAAAGATAGTAGGCATCAGCACAAAAGTATAAGTTCTATTCATGTCAAGCTGACAGACAGATCAAAGAAGAAAAGTAGCTCAGGGAATTTTAAATATCTATTAATTTTGCTACTAAAAATATATCCAAATTGAAGATGTTTTTCACAGCCCCAAACAAAATCTTTTTCAAGTATAGCTGAGCATCTCCTCGTAGCTCCCTGATTCTCAGCAGTGAGGGCATGTAAAATGAACCTATCATAACCACAGAGCAGTCAACTGAGTCACATTGAGTTACCTGCCAGAAGTCTGTAAACACAAAGCAAATCACATGAACATGTATTAAGCAAGGTGGAAAAAAGTTACACTGAGCAAGTACTTGTGAGCAGAGAGATCACAGCTCTTCACTGTACCAAAGTCCAAGGAATTTACAGTGGCTGTGGTCTAGGAGTGACTTACCAAACATGAAGATCACTCTGAAATGGTCACTAGTGATCAGGCTCCCACTGATATGCAAGACTTCTGTGCTCATATAGGTCCTAAATTCATTGCAGATGTATAATATGGACCTGTTCATAAGCTAGTATGTTTATTCAAAGTTGAAAAATTAATCCTATAAAGGTGTTTACATTCTAGAAATGTAAAATGTCTTGTTAAACTGTAATTTTAGCCACTTTTACATAGTCAAACGGTATAATTGTAACAATTACAGGCTACTGATTCAAGGGAGGGAAGAAAAACCTTCAGAAGAAGAGTAATATGTTTTATGGGGAAAAAAGGATAATCTGGGAGTACCCACTCTTTCCAGCATGTCTTGAAAAAGCTCTGAGTTCAAACTGTTTTATCTAGTACTATTAGTAGACACCATCTTTATCAATGCCACAATGATGATCTATAGAAAGTTCTCTACAATGTACCGAAAATATAAAGCCTACAGATGCTAACTGAAACGAGGTTATCTTGTCAAAACTAATGTGTTGTCTGATGCAAAAGCAAAATCCCAAACCAAGCTTGAACCTAACAGATTGAGGGAGTGGAGGGGTTGTTCAAAGTGTGCCTGAAATGGCACCACCACGTTGATGTTCTGTTGACCTTGCACTGCGACAACTTCAGCCACGGCTGGAATCAAACCAAAACAACCAAAATTAACAGACACAAAGCCCTTCTCTGTAAACTTTTCTTTGGCTTCAGCAATGCTCTTGGGTTTAGAGTATTTGCTTTAACTTTCCAAAATCGTCAACAAATAAAAAAACCTTTATACAATAATACCAGAAGGCCTGCCAGCTCTAAGAAGTAGCTAACAGAATTTGTTGCAAACTGTACCACTTGAGTTTGGTTTGGACAGAGGAAGAGACACAACTGCACAATCATGTGTCCTCTGGAGTTGATTCTTTCCCTGCAGAAACCCATATCCTAAATAAGAGGTTTTGGCAAGTAAATGATTAACATTAATTTTACAGCAAC